>NC_137819.1:21325157-21380157 GCF_963921795.1 Nannobrachium achirus
TGCATCGCTATTTTGTATATAGGCCTAGATATTGTTTACAATACAATCCCTTTTTGCCCATACATGGAGATGTCTCCGGCCACACAGATATGGGCTATGGATTCTGTTAGTGTGGTATGTGGCCGATGTACGGGCATTCCCATATGAAGACCTGTTAGATATGGGCTTAATATTGATGACATCAGGGAACTCCATATATAGGCATAAAAGGGATTATGTTAGTGTGGTTCCCCTGACATCACGGTGATGTCAGAGCATGATGTCAGACGGCAAAACCCATAGACCGTACAGAAGTCCTGTGATGTCACAGTGATGTGTCAGGGGAACCACATTGTCAGGCGGTACCCGACCGGACGGACGTATACGGACAAGCTGACGGTTCTGATAGTAAACTGCGACCTACGGTCGTAATAACTAGAACTGCACTCTATCGAGGTGCCAACATGCTGTACTTGAGTGTGTCCTTAGTTTATTTCCACCACTGGCAAGCAGGCGCCCAATAAGGACCTTAAATGATCGGTAAAAACTGCCACTTCGCTCTGCTAAACATCGTCGATGTTTCCTGAACGCGCCTGCACGTTGAGGGGAAAATGCAACGCGAGCGACCGCTGCCAGAAAGACCAGAATTAAAAGTGTGTATTTTGTGAGCTAATAGAACATCAACATAGAGGAAGAATTCTCTCTAAACCGGTGACCAGTGGTGGAAAGTAACCAAGTCCATTTATTTCGGTGGGTCCACATTAGCAGTGTTTCCATTTTTTGATCATTTATTTTTGTACTCCACGACTACTCCACTGTTACAAGTAGGGGTGTAACGATAAAGTAACTGAATCACAAACATCGTTTTTAATTTGCAATGAACTACTATATCGATATGCAAAAGCATATATCGTACCGTATGTCAATGTATTTGCTAGAGAACCACAGTGTTTACTTATCCATAATAATCGATTTTTCCCTTAGAAACATGCATTATTGACACGTTTCACACAGATTTTATTTCTTTGCTAAATAGTTACTATATCGTTTTTAAATCATTGAATCGAATCGTATCGTATTGCCATGAATGAACCAATATCGGACGTACATGTATCGTATCGTCAATCATGTATCGTGATGCGTATCGCATCGTTGTTAAAATGTATCGTTACTCCCCTAGTTACAAGTTACTTTGCAGAATTTGATCATTAACACAAAATATACATTAATACACAATTTTATACGTATTTGAAGATCTTCAAGCTTAAGACGCATCACGTCGCAACACGATTGGCTATTATGCAAAATAATTGACTTTTGCTTATGGTTCTGTACAGTAAGTACTGTATATGCTGATGCCAATAGATCCTAGACCTTTACTCAAGGGAAAGGTTGAACACAGGCATTTAACGAGTGTTTTTATATCGTGGTATAAGTAAACAATCTCAGCGCTATTATACATGATGCACATGTTATAAAGGACGAACTGTGTAAACAAATGACACCATGTTGGCGTCCGGCCGGCCCAACACATCACCACACATCACCGCATCATAAATCCCTCAGTCCTCGCCGCGAATCGGCGTTTTCTCACGGCGAGTGAACGTCAAGCGAGGTGAAGGCTGTGACATCATCGCCCCCGCGTTTACGAATGTTTGTCGTGGCCAGCGATGGTACATGTAGAGATGTGTGTGCGTGTGTGTGTGTGTGTGCGTGTGTGTGTGTGTGCGTGTGTGTGTGTGCGCGCGTGTGTGCGCGTGTGTGAGTCTCCCCTGACTTTTCTTTGAGTTCCCGCCAGGTTTGTTTGGAGCGTAAAAAAAGAGTCCCAGACAGCGAGGAAAATAAGCGTGTCGGCCCGAGCGGAGGCACGTCCGCCCGCTTTCCGCGTGCGTCAGTTGTCCGCGCGCCCCCCCCCCCCCCCCCCCCCCCCCCCATCAGCGGAGCGAGCGGCGACGGAGGCAGGCAGGCCGTAGCGGCCTGTCTCCCAACACAAACAGAGACACAGGTCTGAGACGAATGCGACGCCACTGCAAGGACACGTGCCAGCCGTGGTGGAACCAAGTGCTTAATTAAAAGTACCAATACACACACACGCGCATGCACACATGCACGCACGCACACACACAAATTTAGGGGTGGCATAGCTGAATAGTTAGGGAGCCCACCTGGGGAACCAGAGCCCCTGGTTGTCCCTGGTTCGATTCCAGGTTGTGTGTCCCTGAGCAAGACTCTTAACCCCTAATTGCTCACGTGGTCCTTGTGGGCAGCGAATCAGCTGGGTTGGGCTGAAAATACTGAATTTCCCCCTCAGGAGGAAACTATTACTATTATTACACATTCTATCTCTCTTGAACATAAAGTGTAGCATATCCCGGGGGCCAAAGAGATTTGGTGTATTAGCGGCGGTCTTTTTTTTTTTCAATTTTATTTTTTTCCCCCCAATTTATTCATTATGCCAATGAATTCCTCCTCACACACATTTCTGTGTTGTCACTGCTGTCATGTCCTTACTGACTCACCTGCCAGTTAGGAGCCCCCACTGGGAGGACCGTCCCAGAGGCCTCGTCCTACTCCTCCCGCCCAACACTCCCCGCTGACAGGTACCGCCCCCAGCCCGGAGTACGTGCAATGATCAATATCGCTCTCCCTGCGCGGCTTACCTCCCCCGAACTGTGTTCGTCTTTGCTCGACAAAGCCGGATGTACCACCACATAGATGATAGATGCACAAAATCTCTGTCCGCCTGTCCGTCCGTCTGTAGTTCACGTATCTCGAGATCCGTCCGGCGGACACACAGAAATGTGCAGATACCCTCTATACACTTTGCTGTATGTTGGTTTGTTAACTGTTTCACATTAAGCTAATCATCTGGGGAGCACCAAAATGATTTGGGGACCCCCCTGGGGGTCCCGACCCACAGGTTGAGAACCACTGAGGAAACAACTATAGAGCCATGGGTGACCTCTTAGAAAACATATAGGGTTTAAGCGTTAGACATGCATTTGCTCATATCCTGCAAAGAAGCCAGTACACACATGCACATGTACCGTATGCACATGCATGCACATTCATGCATTACATGCACTCACACATGCAGCACACATGCACTCACACATGCAGTGCACATGCATGTAAGCAGTAAACATGCAGTATTTTCTCCTCTGTAACGGGGGCCTACAGAACAGGGTTATTGCCAGAGCATTGCTGCACCACAGTGTGTGTGTGTGTGTGTGTGTGTGTGTGTGTGTGTGTGTGTGTGTGTGTGTGTGTGTGTGTGTGTGTGTGTGTGCGTGCGTGCACGTTTTGGCACCGTGTGCACGAGTTGGCAGCACGGGCGCTGTCAAAAAATCACACAGACCGCTGTGAGTCAACGACACGGCGAAGCCAAGATGTTCAGGCAGCCTCCAGGAGCAGAGAACATTTAGTTGTCGGCTGGAAACCTCGTATCTCCAAGTTTCAAATGTGTACGTTCTTTCGCAAAGTAAAGCCCTGCTTTGTCATACAAGGCCGTCGCACAAAAGTAGTGAAAACAGCAGATCTACAAGCACACAACGCCTCGCAGTGCGAGGCGTTGTGTGCTTGTAGATCGGCTGTTTTCACTAGTTTAAATCATTTTTAAAATGATAAATGCAAAATAAACGGTTTTGGACATACAAGGTTTTCACCCGACAACGACGATTTGTAGGAACTGAACTCCCGGGTGACTCAGTGGAGACGCTGGGAGGACGGCTGCTCAAGGGCACTTTGACAGGATAATGTGGGCCGGTGACACACGAACACCATCATAATCAACTGTACAACTTATTACATTATGCTGCTGGTTTGGTAATATGTGCCAATATACAGTATAGTCTCGATTTTCAAAATGTATATTGTCACTGTCGGGCAGAAACCTTGTATCTCCAAGATTCAAGTTTGTATGTTTTTTTTTCGTAAAGTAAAGCCCTGCTTCATCATGCAAGACTGTCGCACAAAACTAGTGAAAATAGCCGATCTACAAACACACGACTCGCGGTATTTTCACTATCTTAAATCATTTTTAAAATGATGAATACAAAATGAATGGTTTTGGACTTGCAAGGTTTCCACCCGGCAACGACAATATAATGTTATGTGGAGACAATTCCTAATGTTTAATGCAGCAATGCAAATGCAAGGAAAAGCTGTTTGTAACGTGTATTTGTGATTGCAATGCTTAAGTATTTTTTAAAGGCAAATATTCAAGCACTTTAACTCAAGTAGCCTAGGCTACAAGAGAGAGTTAACTCAAGTAGCCTAGGCTACAAGAGAGAGTTAACTCAAGTAGCCTAGGCTACAACTCAAGTAGCCTAGGCTACAACTCAAGTAGCCTAGGCTACAAGAGAGAGACAAAAGACACTTTCAACTTGTGTCTTAGTAGCTATACTTTGATGGTTTCACTTTGATGTTTGTCGGGGATTTTAGGTTGTTTGTATTGTGTAATTTCATGTGATGTGCTGCATGCTAAAAGGTATTGGTGATTGGACTATTTCTTTTTAGTTACAGTATACTGCAGAAGGACATTGGAAGTGTTTCATTACGATTTAATGTGTTATCGGGTTTATGTGTTAATGGGTTTAAGTTACAGTATATTGTGATTTACTTTTATATCTTTTACCAAAAATCAAATCAAATCAAATCCAACTCAAGCTCTGGGGTTGAGACAGTGCTTTGTCCACTGGCTGTTCAGATCCAGTCTGGCTCTAAACCTACAACAAGTTCCCAGACCGCCCGTCGTAATCACACAGCCACTTCAGATTCCATTCTGTTTGCATCTGTATTTTATTAGTAGGCAATCGGAAGGCATTTATTCCTGATCGGCATTTCAAAGCTGAATGCTGTAATTACCCACTGTGACGGTTTGGTAGGTGTTCCCTCTGAACGGCAAACTGGCACAGTAACCGTGTAATGTGTTGGTGAGTGTGCGCGCGTGCATGTGTGCGTGCATTCTTATACTGTGTTGTCCTGGATGACATGTGTGTCTATCTGTGCGTCCGCTCCTACGTATGCAGCCTGTTGCATGCATGTCTGTGAGCTGAGCTGTGAGGGGACATACACATGCACGCACGCTCACTCGTACACTTGTACGTACACACACACACACACACACACACACACACACACACACACACACACACACACACACACACACACACACACACACACACACACACGCACACACACGTTTGCATTGGCAATTAACAATTAAGTATGGCATCATGCATTTTATGATGGTAAAAATATGTAATTTACCTATTATGTGCACCAAAAATTGCAGTTCTGCAATCTCACAAGTTACAACATGCGTAGATGAGCAATTTCCGTGTAAAATCCATGTAAAATGTATGGAGAAAATTGCAAATCAGGCATAGCTCCAACCCTAATCCCTAAACGTCACAATGTCTGTTGCCCCAATTCTGCCCAAATGTGGCCCTCAATGTATAGCAATACAAGTGCAAATGCACGCTTGCACGCACGCACGCACACTCGCACGCAAGCACGCTCACACACGCGCGCACACACACACACACACACACACACACACACACACACACACACACACACACACACACACACACACACACACACACACACACACACACACACACACACGCACAAATCCCCCAAATGGAAGCAGTTAAGTTTTATCGGCTGCTCCGCGCTGACAGGCCGTGGTCATTTCAGTGGCAAAAGAAAAGAAAATAACTGACCAATTGCTGATAATTACCAGATATGGCAGCCGTGTCGGGTTTGGAGGGGGGTGTTGGGTCGGGGTTCAAAGGTCAGCCAGCTGTGGAGGGTTCAGGATACATTACCTCCAACAACCTCTGGTTCCAACAGAGGCTTCTCAACGGTGGGGTCTGGGGTCTGTAGCGTACACATGGAACGTCATGGACCCTTACTGGTCTAAATACGAGGTCGTGCACATGGAACCAAATGGACACTTACTGGTCTGTTGCTATACGAGAGTGTAGGCTACACATGGAACCAAATGGACCTTTACTGGTCTCTATAACTACGAGAGTGTACACATGGAACCAAATGGACCCTTACTGGTCTGTAACTACGAGAGCGTATACATGGAACCAAATGGACCCTTACTGGTCTCTAACTACGAGAGCGTAAACATGGAACAAAATGGAACATTACTGGTCTGTATGAGTACACTATACCAGAGTGTACTCATGGAACCAAAAGTATACCTTACTGGTTTGTATTTCTTTTTTACCCACTTACCTTATCCCAAGGGAGAAAGTTTGCACAACACACATGGAACCAAAAGTAGACCCTTACTGGTCTGCAGCTATACGAGAGGAACACAATATCTTTTTGGTTTCATTGTAAATGGTTGAGAAAATAACTGCTAGTATGCTAATGGTACGGGTGCGGAAAAATGCCTGTATATAACTTCCTGCAGACGTGACGTACTTTCTGCCTTCCAGTCCCCTTTCCCAGAACGGGACTGTCAGCCCGCATCACGGCCTGTCAGCCCGCATCACGGCCTGTCAGCCCGCATCACGGCCTGTCAGCCCGCATCACGCGCCGTGTCCGCCCATGTTTGTGTTGATGTTTACGGCAATCAAAAAACATGAAGACTTTATTGGAGGGTAGCAAATCAACGTGACACAAATGACACACACACACACGCACGCACACGCACACACACACACACACACACACATGCTGTGGTTTGCTTTTCAGCGTGTCGTGATGTAAGAGAGCTCCTGGCGTATTTCTCGGATGTTCCCGATCAAGTTTTAATTGATTTCTCGTTGGGGAAAACACGCTCCGTTCTCGTCTTCCAAAACGGAGACGCTTGGGTTTTTTTTTTTTTTCTAATTTCCCCTGCCTCTTGATTTATGCCCAGAGTCTGTGATTATTTTTCTTTTTTTGGGGGGGAAAAAACGTTGTTGCCAGGAACAATAAAGGCTGATTTATACTTGGGTGTGTGCTAGCGTTTGGCGCCACCCACCGAAAACGGCAGATCTACAAGCTCACATGCAGAGTAACCTCGCCCACCAGGCTTTCAGAGAGAAAGCCTGGTGTTTGTTCACAACAGGCCGTTTGGTTTCCGCCTAAAGCGCGGAAACCACTAGAAGAAACGGCGTCGCTTTGATTTGGTTCCCTCCGTTTGTTTCCCCAATCTCTATTAAAATGCTCGAGTAGCCTAGTGTAGTCTTTCCAGTCGCTACGAGTTGGACTAAAAGATGCATATACCAAACACATTTTTCAAAAGCAAAACTACTCCGCATCAAGGACTTTATTAGGTAGGCCCTAAAAGTATGTTCTTGAGCGCAGGGGAATTATTTTGGGTTAAAACTGTTTCCGGTGGATAGTTCCGGACAATTTGTAGTCCTTTGAGTACTACAACATGACGTTTTGTGGTTTCCGCTCCAGACCGGTTACAAGCCCGAAAAGTGAAGTGATCCCAGACTACATGCAGAGCATCGCAGCGTGACTCATTGTGAGCTTGTATATCTTGCTGCATGAGTGTGTGTGTGTGTGTGTGTGTGTGTGTGTGTGTGTGTGTGTGTGTGTGTGTGTGAGTGTGTGTTTTGCATGCACGTGCATCGGTGCATGCTGTGTGCACGCTGCATGTGGTGTGCATTCGCGTGCTCGTGTAGAGGGGTGTCGCACCAAATTCTGGGCCCTGGGCACAAGGATTCACTCACATTTTGTGCTTTAACTATTGAAAAATAGCAGATATACAAGCTCACAGCGCGGCTGCAAGCTTGTAGATCTGCTATTTTTGTTAAATCGTTAAAGTTTGATTCTAAATATTTCAAATCCTTCTAAGGTTTTTTTTTTTTTTTAAAACCTATGTTTCTATGTCAGTGGTGCTCAAACCTTTTAATGTGAAGGAACCCCAAAAATGATATGTATTAGGCCACGGACCGTCGGACCCCCATCTCAAAATATTTAGTTCCATATCTGCTATTTTTCAATAGCTATAGTATAGAATAATTAAGCCCCCTCCACCTTGAGCCCTAGTAACTCAGTCCCACCTGCCTTATGCCTAAACTTCTTTGCCCTTTTTTACTATTTTTAAAAACATTGTTAAATATTTCAAATAGCTGATGTGCAAGCTCACAATGTGCAGATGTAGATCAGCATTTGAAGTATTTAAAAATGTTTTTCACAATAGTAAAAAAAAAAGGCAAAGAAGTTTAGACATAGGGCATAAATCAAAATAGAGCCCAATGCATGCACTCGTGGATTATGAGAGTTTGAGGGCATTTAGTGTATTAGCGACATGCATTCATCAATGTGTTTATGACATTTCCGGAGAGAGAGAGAGATTGCAGTGTGTGTGTGTGTGTGTGTGTGTGTGTGTGTGCGTGTGTGCGTGGGCGTGCGTATGGAGTTAATTTAGTGCCATTATTAATATTCACCCATGTTTTAATGTTATTTACATGTCTTTAATGGCACTAAATTAACTCCATGCGTGTGTGCATGAATGTGCACATGTGCTTGTGTGTGTGCATGTGTGTGTGCTTGCGTGCATGTGTGTGCATAAGTGCGTGTGCATTTGTGCATGCCTATGCATGTGTGTGTGTGTGTGTGTGTGTGTGTGTGTGTGTGTGTGTGTATTGGACTACAAGAGAGAGAGAGAGAGAGAGAGAGAGAGAGAGAGAGAGAGAGAGAGAGAGAGAGAGAGACAGAGAGAGAGAGAGAGAGAGACAGAGAGACAGAGAGAAAGTTAGTGTATGCATGCGTGTGTGTCTGTCTGTCTGTCTGTCTGTCTGTGTGTGTGCAGTGTGTGTGTGCCGTGTGTGTGTGTGTGTGTGTGTGTGTGTGTGTGTGTGTGTGTGTGTGTGTGTGTGTGTGTGTGCGTGTGCATGTGTGTGTGCGTGTGTGTGTGTGTTTATGGAGTGTTGGGGACATGGACCACCTGTCTCAGTGTGTCCAGTCACACCGCCGTGCGGTGGCTACCGAGCTGGAATGTTCCAGATGACATCGTCAAACGGTGACGCTGTGCAGTGGCTACCGAGCGGGAACGTTCCAGATGGCATCATCAAAACGGTGACGAGGCCGACGGGACAAGGCGCCTGTGGTGGCCGCTTGACAAGGCTACTCTTGGGATAGCCCCATATAGAGCAGTGGTTCTCAACCTTTTCAGGCCGCGACCCCCAAAATAATCATACTTTAACTGGGGACCCCCCCACCAGGGACATGCTGGGCCCCTGATTCAGCCCGGGAAAAAGAGTTGGAGAGGCCCTCATTGCGCGCTATCGAGTGAGATCTCTCTCTATTGCGCTGCTGCTACTCAAAGATTTGCCATTTCAGATCATGACAAGTTACAAGCCAGTGGGCCAATTACTGTACATGACTTATATTTTGTTGTTGTCGGTTGTATTTATTTTTATATGATTTAAACTAGTGAAAACAGCCGATATACAAGCACACAACGCCGGTGCGAGGCGTTGTGTGCTTGTAGATCTGCTGTTTTCACTACTTTTGTGCAACAGCCTTGTATGATGAAGCAGGGCTTTGCTTTGCGAAAAAATGTATACATTTGAAACTTGGAGATACGAGGTTTCTGCCCGACAGTGGCGATTTACTTTGTTGGCCGCCCAGCCACCAGAATGGAACGAAGGCCGTCATTTTATTTTTAAGTTTTTTCCTAATGGCCGGCCTGGACCGGCAGGGAATGAATCGGCCGTTCAGGAGTTGTCCCGTTTTTCCCAATGGCCAGCACGTCCCAGCCCCCCACCCTGACGAGCACTAAGAGTTGAGGCGATGCGTTGTGAGCATGTAGATCTGCTAATTTCACAATTTCTGCCTCTAATATTTGACAATTTGGTTTAATTTGTCATTTTAGAGGTATTAAAAACTCCTTAAATTGTCTCTTTAGAAATGTGCAGGTACCCTCTATACCCCTTTACTTTATGTTGGTTTGTTTACTGTTGAGCGAGAAAAAACAAAGTTTCACATTAAGTTAATCATCTGGGGATTCATTTGGGGACCTCCCTGGGGGTCCCGACCCACAGGTTGAGAACCACTGCCATATAGAACCTCACCCTCCGCTGTAAAACGGTTGTGCTCCGAGATAAGGATCACCCTTTTCGCGTCATTGTTTCCAAAAAGTAAAGGTGTAGTTCCACCCCCCAGCGTATGATTTTACGAACATCGGCACATAAAAAGTTTACGTCGTTGCTGGGAAAATGGTTTAAAGCCCCGGGCTATTTTCAACATATTTCTATACAAATTTGAAAACTTGACATTCTGCATAATGAGTACTTTTAGTAAATTTGGATAACAATACTTTTGGTACTTTTACTCAACAGTTAACAGTTTACAGTTTAGGCATTTAGCAGACGCTTTTAATCCAAAGCGACTTACAATAAGCAGATACAAAACATCACAAGATAATATGTTAGTACATCAACAGCAATATAACAAGTGCAAATGGATATCTATCTAGAAAAAAAAAAACACAATATAATGAAAGTTCTAAAAACATAAATACAAATGCTAACTAGCTTCATGTATGGTCATTGATTTTCTGTAGTGCTAAGGGTTTAGGTGGAGTCTGAAGAGGTGAGTCTTCAGTCCACGGCGAAAGCTAGCGAGTGAGTCCGTTGTTCTAAGTGCGACAGGGAGTTTATTCCACAACTTGGGGGCCAGGAGGGCAAACTGTCTCGGACGAGTGGATTTTTGCCCTGGAGATTTTTGCCCTGGAGAAAGCCTACATTTTGAATTCTGGACTTTTACTTAAAGGAGCTATAGTCAACTTTTTCATTGTAGGGCCGACACTTTGTTTACATCCTAGTCTATAGACTAGAATGTATAGACTAGGATGATTTACATCCTAGTCTATAGACTAGAATGTAAACAAATGTCGGTCTGACATTGGCCAAAATGATTATTTTATCATTATTTTACGCTTTTTGTGGTCATTTTTGAATAGAAACACATATATGAAGCTTATTTTTTTATAAAATATTTTCGAAACATTATTTTTATTTTAGCATCCGTTTTTCAAGAAAAAGTTGACTATAGCTCCTTTAAGTATAAAATGTGATTACTTTTTCCACCACTGCCCTTGGCTTAGGAGAGCATGTATAAAAGTGTATGGAGCACAGGAGTATCTTTGTAACTACTGTATACTTCTCCAAGGTCACATGATGTTCACAATCACGCCACAAGAGGGACCCCCACGGACTTAGTCGGTAGTACCGACTAAGTCTGTGGGGGTCCCATGTAAATTTAACCCTTGTGTTGTCATTGGGTCAACAGTGACCCGCCAGCAAGTTTAACTGCAGAAGAAGTATATTTAAATATACTTTGATAGCTTTTCCTAAAGCGACCCCAACATTAGAAAAAGTGCTAGAAAAAGTGCTTCCAACCTGTACACTAATGTAGCCTTCAAAGATTGTCTTCGTGTCATTTTGGCAGCAGTTAAAATCCAAGTCACAGAGCTGCACACTACACACACACACACACACACACACACACACACACACACACACACACACACACACACACACACACACACACACACACACACACACACACACACACACACACACGTTGGGAGTTTGCAGATCGTCCATTTGGCAAATGTTCCCCCATGTTCAAGTTGTTAAGAACCGCTTGGCGCAGTCGGAGTCGACTTCTCTTGTTTGTTTTCAGTCATTTTCTCTCAACATGCCATTAAATGAAAAATATGAGAAATATGAGACCATTTCTAAATCATGTTGCAGCATGACGTCCATTATCTAAAAATACCGGAGAAATGTCCTTCCACGAGAAAAACAGAAAAAAGACGATTCAACTTGTGATTCGGGTGATATTGTTGGACTGGCTGTGTTGTGTGTGTGTGCGTACGTATGTGTGCCCAGGCGTGCGCGCGCGTGTGTTATGTGTGTGTGTGTGTGTGTGTGTGTGTGTGTGTGTGTGTGTGGGTGCGTGCGTGTTACGTGCGATGTGAGTGTTGTTATTGAGACATATTCATCAATCACAAAATGACAGTGACTGGCAGGATAATATTGTTACTGAGGTTGATGGGGAAGTGTCCCGACTGGTTTCGAATCTGTGCGCGTGCATGTGTGTGTATGCTGCATGTGCGCGTGCACGTGAGTGTGCGGGTATGGCAAGACAGTGCGAGCGTGTGTATGTAGGGACAAGAGAGTCACAAGGGAGACTTCCCAATCACGTATAGCAACAATATTATGCTAACACACACACGCAAGCACGTACGTGCGCACACACGCACGCGCGCACACACACACACACGTACACACACACACACACACACACACACACACACACACACACACACACACACACACGCGCACGTCTGTATCGCTATACTTGTGAGGACATCGTCATTTTAGGACTTGCGATCATATGAATGCCATTTTCGATAGTCTTTTGACATTTTTTATAACATTAAAGCCCTTTGCACACAGGTGCGTTTATCCGCACGGATAAAACGGACAATTTCATTTTTTTAAAAGAAAACAATGATTCTCTACGACCTCATGCACACCGGATCCAAATTAGCCGTGCGATGAGTGGCTGCGGATGTGCGTTTTTTCCTCGATCGAACCCAGTTCGATTTGTGCGTCTTGTCGCATGCGGTAAAAAACTCATCACTCCTTTTATGACTCCTTTTGGGATCCGCAGCGCCGATTCTGCACAGCATTGCGCACCAAATCCAATGTGTTTTATTCATACAGCAAACGAAAAAAAACGCAACTGTCCTGTGTGCAAAGGGCTTAAGCCATATAATGCCAGGAAATAGTTGATCTAAAAGCCCACAACTGAGATGCGTTGTGGGCTTGTAGATCAGCTATTTTTCAGCGCACGACACCAGCGTGAATTAGGCTGCTATTTTCACAATTTCTGCCTCTAATATTTGACAATTTGGCCAATGTTTAATATGTCATTTTAGAGGTATTAAAAGGTCCTTAAATCAATTGCCACTTTAGAAATGTGCAGATATCCTCTATAGCCTATAAACTTTATGTTGGTTTGTTTACTGTTGAGTGAGAAAACAATGTTGCACATTTAAAGTTATACCATGTAACTTTTTTTATAAAACAAATCTTAAAATTGTCCTAACTCTTAAATCGCTAAAGTTTTAGAACACCCACTCCGTTATTTTCAGCTTCTGAAGCCTTCTCTTTATATATTTTCTTCTAGCAGTGACAGGGGCGGGATTTCCCGGCAAAATGACGTCATCATACACTACCGGCCAATCACAGCGAGGGTTATACACTGCCGGCCAATCACAGCGCATCTTGAAGTGGGGTCGCTAGCTATCACAATAGGGCGGCCATATTTGTAGGCGCCCGTGTGTCTCTATCTATACTCGGGTGAAACACTCCGTTTCTCCGGAATGCCTGAACGCACAGGAACCAGGGACCCTTCCAAAGATAGATATCGGCGAGGTGGAGGCAGACGCGGGGGTGACGCGGGGGTGTAAGGCCCGGTCCGCGGCAAAAAACCTCCGAAAGACGCAGACGCTACTGACCACTAGTTGAGTAACTTACACAGTATAGCTTTAAGTTACCGGTAATCATTTGTGGACCCCCCAAAATAATTTGCATGGGGACCGACCCACAGGTTGAGAACCAGTGCTATAGCTCACCTTCTACTGTTCTTGCGGGGAGGTTTGGTCCTTACTATAGTGCGTGTAACGGAGGTGATCCGAACCTCCCCACCCAGCTTCGAACCCAGGCATCCCGCGTGACAGTCCAATATCTTAACCACCAGTAAGACTCCCTAATCGGGAGATAAGCGACCGTAGGTCTCGCTAGAAGAGGGCCATGTGAGAAATGAGGGGTGGGGTCTCCGCGTTGCCTTGGCGGACGAATAGGTACCGGCCCCGGCTCTCCCGGACGCTCCTAGGCCAAGTTAGGGCATTTTATGTGAGCTGCAGTGGAGGGGGTCCTCCACTGGGGGCGCCACCACTTTTGCATCCGTTCTGGAGCACCAGGAGTGGGTGGTCCCCGGGAATTCCCTGTGAGCAGCCCCGTGGGGGTGGTCATTTGGTCATTTTTGCACATTTGGTATTTTTTTTACACCTGGGGGTCCCCCAGGGACCTGGGGGTCCCTGGAACTCCGGGGGTCCTTGGAGGTTGTAGTTTGGCAGGCAAGGAGTTTGTGTGGAAATTTTGGCATGGATCGGGGCAACGGTTGTGGAGATATGAGCAGGGCAAAAGTGTGACTCACTGACAGACAGCCCGTGGAGCTTTTGATAGAAATTACTCCAAAGGGATATCCCTTTGGAATGAGGGCAGATACTAGACTTAAGAGGCTTCAGGCTGGGGCTGCGATTCTCTCCGCCACACTCAACCCCCCTTTGACCTCCTCCTACGGGGAAGCCCGGATCCGGGTCACAGCACCAATGTAGTGGAGGTGATCCGAACTTCCCCACCCGGCTTCGAACCCGGGTCTCCCACCTGAAAGTCCAATATCTTAGCCATTACTCCAAAGGGATATCCCTATGGAAGGAGGGCAGATACTAGACTTTTGAGGCTTCAGGCTGGGGCTGCGATTCTCTCCGCCACATGCGCACACACGCACACACACACACACACACACATGCGCACACAGGCACGCGCGTGCACGCACGCACGCACAGAGAGAGACACAGTAGGTGTATTTTAACTCCTTGGCGCCGGGCTCTTCCTGGCCTCTCCTCCAGGTAGAGAGCTGTGGTTTGTGGACCATGGAGTCCATTCAATGCTGTTTGTTTTCTATGTCATTATGAGTGCAGCACCCTCACCCTCTCCCTCCTCCACCCCCACCTCCACCCTATAGCCAAACAGAACACTTTGTTCATATGAACCCCCCACCCACCTACCCAGTGGTGCAGAGCAGTGTTTCTCAACCTTTTTTTCTGCATGGGCACACTTTTCATGTCCCAAGAATCCATGGGCACACCGACATAATGCAGGGGTGTACTAAATATCGTCACTGTCGGGAAGAAACCTTGTATCTCCAAGTTTCAAATGTGTACGTTTCTTTCGCAAAGTAAAGCCCTGCTTCATCGTACGAGGCTGTCGCACAACACTAGTGAAAACAGCAGATCTACAAGCACACAACCGCGAGGCGTTAAAATCATAAATATAATACTGGCTTTCAAGCAGTTTCAAGGGGCACACTTGACCCTTCTCAGGGGTACACCAAAGGTCCCCAGGCACAGTGGTTGAGAAACACTGGTGTAGAGTAACTAAGTACATTTACTTAAGGACTGTACTTAAATACAATTTTTTGGTATTTGTACTTTACTTGAGCATTTCCAATTTCCAATACTTTTTCTTCTACTCCACTACATCTGAGGATCCAAATATTTTACTTTTACTCCACTACATTTATTTGAGATTTTTAGTTACTAGTTACTTTGATAGATTTTAATATCATAAAATATACATAAACCACTTTAGTCCTATTTTATACCGTGGTTGAAACGTATCGCGACGCGTTGTGAGCTTGTAGATTGGCTATTTTCAAACGTTTTGTACTTTTACTTTTGGTACTTTAAGTAAATTTTGAAGCCAACACTTTTATACTTTTACTCAAGTACATATTGAAATCCTGACTTTTACTTGTAACAGAGTATTTCTACATTGCAGTATTGATAGTTTGATAGTCCCAACTAGGGATGTTCCTAGCGACTAATTTCACTGACGTGTACACGACCGTTTTGTAATCGAATACACGATTAATCTAAAATTAATTGTTATTTTTTTTTAAATTGTAATTTCACACAGAAAATAGCCAAAACTGAGCACTTCGATCTATTAGGGCAAACCTCGTTTGAAAAAAGTATCAAGAGTATATAAAAGCCTTTTAAAATGTTATATAATATTGAAATCTTGCTCAAATTTATCAATTACGTCATTGCGTGAATCTGGGTCAGTAATAATTAGCGCATCAGTCTCAGCTGGGTCGCTATACTCGCTACAACAGCTGATGTCTGTCTGACTGGAGTCGCTATAGTAATGAGCAACAGCTTTGTTCAAAGTTAGCTACATAATGGTATTCCATACTCAGCCAATGTATGATTAAGCATTCTCCTTGGCTTGTTCTCACCTCAAAATATGGATTAATTCATGGACCGGATCACAGATGCAGCGTGCAGGCGAGTGATTCACATCCAGTATGTTTAAGATACACGTCGCTTAATTGCCATTAATTTACTTGCGCAGCGGACAGCCTGCCTGGTGTGTGGCTGCGTGTCAGCGAGACCACTGCAGCGCGCAACAGTCAGTCAGACTGTGATACAGACAGGCATGCTCCGCAAATCAACCAAGGGATTGCTTAATTTGCTTGTTAAAAAGTAACATTTTATTAAGACAAGACAGTAATATGGGCGCAGAGTTTAAATGTTTAATAAAGTTAATATCTCAATAATTAAAAATATATTTAATAGAATAATCGAATTGTATTTTCAAAACGAATAGTGGTTTTCAAACCCGCGCACATCCCTAGTCCCAACCACCAACCTCTCTTTCTGCCCCCCTCTCCCCACATGGCGAGATACACTTGCACTTGCTTATGTGGTGTGTGGTGCACAATTGCACACACGCGCGCGCACACTCACACACACACAGGACACGTGCAAGTTGTGCATACATACATAAATACATTGCTATTTCAACATTCCCAGTTTTTAAACGTGCCCTGTCTTCTTACTTGGAGGTTGTATGTTCCTGTTACCGGTAAACCTGCTATCATACATGCCATGACTCTATTCTATTATATATATTTTCTTTGTCTCTACATTTGATAATATTGTTTTGAATTCAATGTTTTAAACATATGCTAATATTTTTCTCAATGTCTGATATCAAAGGAGATAATGCTGATTTAATGCTGTGATTTTTGTCAAGGTTCATAATGTTATTGTATGTGTGTTGTTTTTTATTTTGTTCTGTCCATGTATGTTTTGTCTACTTTGTATACATGTAACAATTGTAGCATGTATTTATGTTGGTGGCACCCCTCTAAAACGAGATGGCACATCTCAAGGGGTTTAGCCTAATAAAGAAACTTGAATCAATACATAGGTCTCGTCTCAGCTAAATATCTGCTCATGCACACATTGGGAGTCTACAGGCGTATGTGAGTGCACAGACAGAAAGACAGGCACGCACGCAGACACATGCCACGCAGACACACACACACGCATGCACACACGGTAACCGGTCTTCTCGCCAAAAATCCAACTCGCCAAATTGTCCACACTCATTGGGCAGGCTTGTCAATGCTCCTGGATTTGCCAGGATGATTGGCAATTACAACTACTATGTTAAATATTTTCTGGGGGAGGACCCCCAGATGAGAAGTCATTATTAAGGATGTCTTACTTTGCTTCAGTCATCAAATCTGTACACCTACATTTGGCATTTTAAGGCTGAAATTGTACCCATGCTAGTAAAGCAAGCCTGATAAAAGTATCAAACATGCACAAAATTCAACAGAAGACAGGACAATATATCTGTTAAGAAGTTTTGGGGGAAGGACCACCAGACCCCTGTTGGGGAGTTCCGTGCACCCCCTAAAAAATAAATCTCCTGGATTCTCCTGGACTGACAGTCCAATGTTGACAACCCTGCTCGTCCTAGCAAGTTGATTTGGCGAGTTGGAAATTTGGAGAGTGGACCTGTATTCGCACACACACATCGCTTTCCACTCCCTGTTCACTTCAACATGTTTCTTTACTCAACATTCACATATCCTGAAATAGGGACATCCTCTGTATGAAACTGTTTCAACGGAGTGTTGCGCTGCACTCTAAAACACCCGATCCCGTTTCTCTGCCACGCCATGGTGGGTGTGTTTTGTTTGGCCGTCCGCCGGTGCTCTCCGTCTCCCTCCCATGCGGCCGCCGCGAGTCGCCAGAAAAAAAACGAAACGCGATTTGATTCGATTACGACGTCGTTCCAGAGAGGAAGACACGAGAGGACGGGAGCAACGTTGTCTGCAGGGGCGTCACCAGGGGTAGGAAAGTGGGACTGAGTTACTAGGGCCCCAAGGTGGAGGGGCCCTAGTAACTTTAGCTATTGAAAAATAGCAGATATACAAGCTCACAGCGCGGCACCGAGTGCCGCGCTGCGAGCTTGTAGATCTGCTATTTTTGAAAAGTCGTGAAAATGTGCGCAAATCTTTGAATATGTTTTTTTTTAAGTGAACATTTGTAACTCAAAATTTGCTTCTGGGGGGGTCCCTGGAACTAAATATTTTGAGATGGGGGGGTCCTTCACATGAAAAAGTTTGAGCATCACTGACATGGAAACATATAGGTTTCTCGGCACACATTTTCACAGTTTTTCAAAAATAGCAGATCTACACGCTCGCAGCGCGGCACTCGGTGCCGCGCTGTGAGCTTGTATATCTGCTATTTTTCAATAGTTAACATTCATGGGGGCCCCGCAGTGAATCCTTGTACCCATGGGGCCCAGAATTTGGTGTGACGCCCCTGGTTGTCTGTTTTAGCCTTCGCTCAATTCCTGTCTCACGTTGAGGCCTGGTGTTTGTCTTGGGAGGGGGATCTGAAAGGTCAGAAAGGTCAACGCTGCGAGCGCTGCCACAGGGCAGGATATGAGATGGAGAGTGAGAGATAGAGAGAGAGAGATAGAGAGAGAGAGATAGAGAGTGAGAGATAGAGAGTGAGAGATAGAGAGAGAGAGATATAGAGAGAGATAGAGAGAGAGGGATAGAGAGAGAGAGATAGAGAGAGCCGTAAGATGTTACAGGTGGAAATATAGACCACGATTATGCTCTCGTAATACTAGTATCAAGTACACTGCTGCGTTTTTTCTTTGGAAATTCGAAATCCGCTAAAACGTTTTTCAGGCCAAGGAGAGAGAGTAGAGAGAGAGAGAGAGAGAGAGAGAGAGAGAGAGAGAGAGAGCAGGGGACCCAGTGGCAACATCATGCGGAAATCTTAAAAAATCGACCCTGGTCCGAAAATAAATACGAAGCAGGTGGCAGTGTGTAACCGTGATTGACATAACGTGCAAAGACCTTTACACTGTAATTACTTAAGTCAAAATAGCAATACGCTATACACAAAATACACTCAATAGCTGATCTACAAGCTCATTTGACATCTCTCAGTGCGTCACAGTGCATTTCTCAACGCGCCACACACTGAGAAATGGATTGGTGCGTTAAGAATGTGTCGGATATTTGATCACAGGTTCTCTTTTCCATTTGCCGAAAAGTAACGGTTTTACAAGGTCAAGCTTGGCGCCGTAGGAGCAGATTTTCCTCATAATTTAAAACATTCGAAATAGATTGTACGCAGATGATAATGCGTTGTAATTACGTATATTATAACCTCGTTGCAGAAAGGCCCGGTGACAAATCACCTCTCCTTTTGTTCCCTCTTTTATTTTGTCTTCCTGGTAATCGTTGCGGATCACGGTCAGAGGGAGCTGTGTGGTGTGTGTGTGTGTGTGTGTGTGTGTGTGTGTGTGTGTGTGTGTGTGTGTGTGTGTGTGTGTGTGTGTGTGTGTGTGTGTGTGTGTGTGTGTGTGTGTGTGTGTGTGTGTGCGTGCGTGCGTGCGTGTGTGGTTTGTGAATTGATTATACTGTTCTGGATGTAATTTAGTTAGTGTAATGAGCAAGGGCATTAGGTGAGGAAGAGGAACCACTGGATTGCATTCACGATGCATTAAGCCGCCTGCGCTGTTTAAGGGAAAGTGGGCTTTCCACTCAAGTTTGAAATTGTCCTTTATTGAGTTACAGTAGCATGATTGCTAATCACACTAACTATTGTTATGGTTGGGGTGCCCTAACTACTGTATTATCTCACTGGCGGGGGTAGTATAGTCACATGTTTCACATAAGCAGTGTGTGTAACCAAAGTATCGGTGTTCATTTAAAGCGTCAATATAAAAGTTTTCTTTATCAAGGGCCCATTTCACTTTTTTTGTTCTGTTTTGATCAAACATTTTCCAGACATAGCCCTGCCCTCAGTAGACCTGTTCTTAAAAAAAAAAGACTTTCTACAAAATTATAGCTTTTATTTGGGTATTTTTAGTATATTTTGGATTCAGGACTTTTACCTGTAACCAGTGGTGTAAGGTAACTAAGTACTGTGCATTTTCAGTACTTAAGTACTGTACTTAAGTACATTTGAGGTATTTGTACTTTACTTGAGGTTTTCCAATTTCCAATACTTTTACTTCTATTCCACTACAATTCAGAGGCAAATATTGTACTTTTATTCCACAATGTATTTGAACACTTTAGTTAGTTACTTTGTAGATTTTGATAACTATTACAAAACATACACTACTTCAGCCATATATACATTTTGGCTATTTGGAAATAGCCAAATCTACAAGCTCACAATGCGTTGCGATGCGACACATTGTGAGCTTGTAGATCTGCTATTTTCAAAAGATGTTTGTACATTGAAAACTTGAAATAGGACATTCTATTCTGCAAGGACAATGCAAGGACAATGAGTACTTTTACTTTTGTTACTTTAATTTAAGTACATTTTGATGCCAATACTTTTGTACTCCTACTCAAGTACATTGTGAATTCCAGACTTTTACTTGTAAGGGTGCCCTCACACCAAAATACCTAGAGTGGAATCCGCCAATGCATTTCAATGAGAATGGAGCCTTTTTTTGCCAGTAGAGGATTTCTGCAAAAAACGCTCCATTCTCATTGAAATGCATTGGCGGATTCCAATCTAGGTATTTTGGTGTGAGGGCACCTTACCAGAGTATTTTTCTATATTGCAATATTGATACTTTTACTTAAGTAAGAAATGTGAATACTTCTCCCACCACTGCCATTATGACTATTGGCAGTGAACCGGTTATTATGAAACGAATAGTATTACAAAAGACCCCAAAGTGGGGAATACAATACAATAGCCTACAATTGAATATCCCAGAAGAGAATAAATCTTTAGATAGCATTTCATTGAAGCCAGGTTACATGATAAAACACTCAACATGAATATCACCAGCTATTCACGTAATATATTGTCTCTGATGGGTGGAAACCTCAGAATCCAAAACTGTTTCTTCAGGATTCAATTTCAAAAATAGCAAAAGTAGCAGATCTACAAGCTCAAAACGCGTCACTTCGCGCCGCGTTTCAAACTTGTGGATCTGCTGCTTTTGCATTGTGACGCTGTAGTGTCGCAATAATTTACGAAAAAACACAAAAGGTTTGTACACGGAGATAAGATGTTTCTGCCAGACGGCAATAATATCACCTGTACGCTCTGCCAAATGTCACATTTAATTCTCCATCCAGACCTCCATCTCGCCTGTCTTACAAAACGTCATACTGCCATGCCAAAGTTTGTTGGACACCATGTTTGTTTACCGCAGTACATTCCACATGATATCAACCACTACGTGACTGATAAGTGATTGATATCCGACTTCAACACATGAGATTTCAACACATATGGACCTCGGTATCACAGAAATGGAACTGGAATCCGATTGAACCATATTCAATCTCCATGTGTGCAAGTGATCTTATAAGAATCTATAGAATGAGAATCTGCATTTGTGATCAAAAACTGACTGAGCATTATACCTTCTTTTCTGTGTGAAAAACTCAGACTTCTTGTGAAACGACTTCAAAGCTCCTATCTCTAAAGGTAAAGCAAGTATTGCACACGTCGACACATACCAAAGATAGCAGATATTAGTATTTCCGGTAGCTTTTCAGGACCGGAAGTTCTTGCGCACTGCGCAACACTTATCAATCGGAAAAGCGAAAGCTTGCCCCACAATAACAGAAAACTTAAAATATACAGTACTAGCACAGAGCCCTGAGGAACTCCGCTCAACCATAATGGGGTTTAAGCGATTAAGACGGCACGTATTCTTGCCAGGCTCAAGAACCCCCCAGGAACCCATTTTAGGTTTTCCTACTACGCTTTCACTGTCCGTCTGTGTATCTCAGTATCCCGTGTATCCTGAAACCACAGCAGTCCAAAACACGCTGCTTAATAGGATTAGATGTACTGTGAGCTATAGTGTCTCTGGAACGACACGCACCCCCCACTGGCCTGGGAGCGGGTCCCAGAACAGAACCCTCCCACAATGCACCACATCTCCTTCAAATCTTTTTACATCAGCGACGCCAAAATGCAACCGGGAGTCGGCTACCAGCGCCGAGTCCCAGGCAGCGCATGTCAACTGAGGTGGAACCCAAACATCTTTCAACCAGCCTCTGCCCTCTTCCAAACACAAACCGGGTGCAAAGCCACCAGCGCTGGAAGAACTACTCAGATGTTTTACTTACAGTACCATAAAAGTAGCAATAACACATTATAAAAATACTCTGTTACAAGCAAAAGGCATTTCTGAATTTCCCCCAAAAGGTACTTGGGCCTACATTGTCGTCAGAATATATTTACAGTACCGAAGTGAGATAACAAAATTCCTTACAAGCTCACAGTGCTTGTAGATTGGCTGTTTTTGAATAGCCAAAGTGCCAAAGTGATCCTTTATTGAGTTACAGTAGCATGATTGCCAATCACACTAACTATTCCGTGCGTGCGTCACACCTCATGTCACATCGCACTCATATTATGGCCAAGATGTCATCAATATTAAGCCCATATCTGGGAATGCCCATATATGGTCCGTGCGCCTCATGTCACACCTCATGTCACGCTCCATATATGGCCAAGATCCCTGATGTCATCAAAATTAAGCCCATATCTGGGAATGCCCATATATAGACATATTGTGCCAGGCTGTTTTTCAGCGCCCTTAGGGCGTCTTACTAGTTATCGTTGGGTGTTGTATGTTTTGTGCCACTTTGTGCCACTAAATAATCAAAACCTGCAAAGTAATTTAACTAAAGATAGTAAAAACATATAAGTGTAGTGGAGTAAGAAGTAAGTACAATATTTGTACTGAAACATTGAAACATTGACATACAAGTGCAATTAGCCTACAGTAGTACCTCAAATGTTTGCTTATAAGTACAATACTTGAGTAAATGTACTTTCCAAATCCATCTAAATCTAAGTTACTGTACTTTCCACAGCGGTAAATTGTGAGGGGAAAGGGGAGGCAGCGGGAGGCGTAGATCATGTCCAGTTTGATCAGACACTTGGGGAAGCCTTCTATAACTCACTCGCAGTGGTGGAAAGTAACTAAGTACCTTTACTTAAGTACTGTAATTTTGCCTATTTGTACTTTATTTGAGTATTTGCAATACTAATACTTCTACTTCAATACATCTCAGATCCAAATATTGTAATTTTACTCCACTACATTTATTTGAAAACGTAGTTACTAGTTACTTTGCGGATTTTGATTATTATTACAAAAAACATACATTAACCACTTCAGCCCTAATACGCCTATACATTTCGGCTATTTGAAAATAACCGATCTACAAGCTCACAATGTGTCGCGATGCGCAATGCAAACTTGTAGATCTGCTATTTTCAAATTATTTTTACTTGAAATGGAATATTCTGACTGCTTTTAAATGTGTAATTCTGGAATTTTACTTGAAAGAGTGTATTTCTTTATTCTTTTTTAAGAATTTGTTTTTGCGCTTTTATACCTTTATTGATAGGACAGTAGGCTGACAGGAAATGGGGGGGGAGAGATGGGGAGTGACACGCGGCAAATGGTCGTCCAGATCGGGAATCGAACCGGTGCTGCCGCCAGGCATCCATGCCTATGTGGCAATGCCCAAGCGGTATGCGCCTGGACCAGTAGGCCAAAGGGTGCCCCATGAGAGTATCTCTATATTGCAGTATTGATACTTTTACATAACATTTGAGAACCTTTTCCACCACTGGCCTACTTGAGTAAATATACTTTCCAAATCCATCTAAATCTAAGTTACTTTCCACGGCGGTAAATTGTGACGGGAAAAGGGAGGCAAAGGGAGGTGTAGATCATGTTTGATCAGACACCTGGGGAAGCCTTCTATAACTCACCCGCAGTGGTGGAAAGTAACTAAGTACCTTTACTTATGTACCGATGTCTCTGGTTCACATTGACACATTTCTTGGGGCAATCTGCCCAGATCATGCATGTCATGCATGTCTTCTCTTCTTTTTTAGTTTTTTACTCTCAAAAAAGCATCTGCAATGTAGTGCATATGAAACTACATTGCAGTGCACATCATGGGGTGATCACTGCTTGCCTCCTGTGAATTGTTTTATTTATTTTATTAAATTTTTTATTTTGTTGCCGAGTGAGGACAGCAGACAAAGTGACATGAGTGAGATGAAAAAAACCTGAGAAAGACCAGAGACATCGGTACAACAACATGTATTGTACTTTGCGGATTGTGGTTATTATTACAAAACATACATTAACCACTTCAGCGGCAGCTCTAAATACATTTTGGCCATTTGAAAATAGCCGATCTACAAGCTCACAATGCGTCGCATATTTTTTACATTTGAAAACTTGAAATGGGACATTTCATATATGAGTTTTGGTACTTTAGGCCGACACTTTGATGCCAATACTTGAGTAAATGTACTTTCCAAATCCATCTAAAATCTAAGTTACTTTCCGCGGCGGTAAATAGTGACGGGAAAGGGGAGGCAGTGGGAGGCAGAGGGAGGTGTAGCTCACGTCCAGTTTGATCAGACACATGGGGGAAGGTTCTATAACTCAGCCGTGGTTCTGTGAGCTCTCCGCTGCTGCCAGCACCTGCCACGCCGCGGGGCCCCTCTCTCTCTCTCTCTCTGCACCATGTCTGACTGAGGCCATGGTTCCAACACGCTCCAATGAGCCAGCACCTCCCGCACCGAGCCAGCGGTGGGAAAAGTACTCACGTTATTTTACTGTATCAATACTGCAGTGTAGAACTACTCCGTCACAAGTCCAGAATAAAAAATATACCTGAGTAAAAGTACAAAAGTAGTCTATTGGCATCAACATATTATACTTTAAGTATAGAAAGTACAAAATGTATGAAAATAGTAGATCTACAAGCTCACAACACGTATAAATAGCCTCTGTATAAAATAGGGCTAAAGTGGATTAATGTATGTTTTATAATTTACTGCAAAGTAACTAGTAACTAAAGTTTTCAAATAATTGTTGTGGAATAAAAGTACAATATTTGGATCCAAGATGTAATGGAGTAGAAGTAAAAGTTTTAGAAATTAGAAATACTCAAGTAAAGTACAAATACCTAAACATTTTACTTATGTCCCACGATTTTTGTAACACATTTTTTTTCACCCAGTGTCAACTGTCTAATCAGGGGTCGGCAACCCAAAATGTTGAAAGAGCCATATTGGACCAAAAGAAAACCCAAAACAAATGTGTCTGGAGCCGCAAAAAATTATAAAAGTCTTATATATTGTCGTTGTCGGGTGGAAACCTTGTATGTCCAAAACTTCGTTTTGTATTTATCATTTAAAAAATGAACTAAACTAGTGAAAACAGCCGATCTACAAGCACACAACGCCTCGCACCGCGAGGCGTTGTGTGCTTGTAGATCTGCTGTTTTCACTACTTTTGTGCGTCAGTCTTGTATGATGAAGCAGGGCTTTACTTTGCGGGGAAAAAAAACATACAAATTTGAAACTTGGAGATACAAGGTTTCTGCCCGACAGTGATGATAAGAAAATCGTTTAAACAATTCCATTTTCATACATTTTTGAAAAGCTCCAGGGAGCCACGAGGGTGGCGCTAAAGAGCCGCATGCGGCTCTAGAGCCGCGGGTTGCTGACCCCCGGTCTAATGTAATCCTGGCCGCAACACTCCCTCTGCCCACCTGAGGAGAGCAACGGACTGACCTCATGCTTCCTTCTATGCACGAGGAGTCCAAGCCGCTTCTTTTCACCTGACGGGGCAGAGTTTCCCCGACTGGACATATAGCGTGTGGAAGGAACACGCTATATTCTCCTTTCCCCTCCATCAGGCACCCCGGCTGGCCAGGGGGAGACAGTATAGAGACCAGGATTACTGCATGTTTTTTTTTTTGTGAGGGTACCTACCCTAGGGGACACGGGGAGAACATGCAAACTCCACACAGAAAGGCCCTTTCACCAACCCCACCTATAGGGTACAATATGATGCGGAGGAGAGAACAGGCAGGGTATTTTTATATTGTGGTGTTGATGCGTTTATTTAGGTAGAACATCAGAATACTGCTTCCACCACTGGTCTCAGCAGGTGATTGTTCCAGCGTGCAGCAGTGAGCCAGCGCCTCCTGGACAGAACAGAGATGGAGGCTCACGCTGCATGGTGGAGTTCAGTGTTGATTTTGTCGACTAAAACTATGACGAAAAATGTTTGTCGACTGCGTTTTTTTTCACTGACTAAAAGTAAATAAAAACAAAATAAAATCTAAGCTGTGATGACTGAAACGAAGACAATTTCGTCAACAAAATAAAATCTAGGCTAAAACGTTAGGGAGGGACTAGTGGAGAAGAGAGTCATTTTATGTTTGGTTGCTCTCAGGTGTTGCGTGCTGAAAATAGCAGATCTACAAGCTTGTAGATCTGCTATTTTCAGCACACAACCAAGTGTAAACCAAGTCATTACAATGCCATCAAAGCCTGCCAAAATACATTTTAGTTGACAAAATCAACTGTAGATTTAGTTGCCTAAAATCGTATAATATTAGTCAACTAAAATGCTACTAAAACTAAACCTTTTCAGGTGACTAAATTATGACTAAATTACATTTTATTCAAAAACTATGACTAAAACTAAATCAAAATTTGCTGTCAAAAACAACACTGGTGGAGTTGTCCTGGACAGAACAGAGATGGAGGCTAACACTGCATGGTGGAGTTGTAAGGTGCTGAAGACATGATGAAGTGATCCTCCTCTTGGTGGGAGCGCAGTCAAAATCCTCCATGTTTATTTAACTCTCAGAGTTATCGTTGTTGTCAGGCATAGACCTCCTATCTACGTCATTTAACTTTTTTTTTGAGCGGTGGTAAACCGCTCCATAGAGTGGCTGGGTGTGTGTCTGTAGCCGTTTCTCCTCAGCGTTTTGCCATAGCATTGTGTGTGTGTGTGTGTAGCCTGTACATCCTAGACTTAAATCCTAGTCTGAAGACGTTATGCAAGCACGACCACCGCGCACTTCACATTGGGTGTGATTGTTTTCTTTTCCTTTTTTTGTTTGGGGGGGGGGGGGGGGGCAAACAGCAGCCTAATAAAGACCAGTTTGTTTGATATTAAAGCTGCTATTGTGCAATTGTGTGTGTTATTGTTGTGGTGACCAAGAGCTAGCGTTTCCGTCCCTTGCTCAATGGCAAATTGTGCATACTGTATCTATAGCGTCTTTCTCCAAAGTGCTTTACAGTGTGGGTTACGTTCACACATGGACAGAAGGACGGATAGATACGGTGCGTTTTAATGGGGACTGAGCATTGGTTCGATCTCCCGTTGGTCCGACCAGGTTAACTTTCACCAGGTTAGCATTTCACCAGGTTAGCATTCAGCAGCGTTAGTTTTACTGAGGATAGGGTTAGGGTTAAGGTTAGGTTTAGGTGGTTGGGTCGGAATAATGGGACTGCACCGCTTTAACAGCGGGCAACAGTTAGGCGATGGTCGGACGTATTTTCCGGAAGTGCGTTATTTGTCAATGGGACGCGGCAACTACTGGCGTAGGCAGGCGATGAGGCGATGGTGGGAAGTCGCCAGTTTTTGTCCGCTGTTAAAACGTAGGGATGGACACATCGATAGATCGGCTTCGGGGGATTCATTCAAACCAGCAACCGCACATAAAGCACCTCCGCTTTCCCGTTCCGCCATAACCTCCCTCCAACCTGCGGGCCGTAGCGTCCCGAGAACAGGACGTTCCTGCTCCTTTTGTCCTTGGCCATGGCTCTTCCCACCCGTCTGAAAAATCAAGGGGAAAAATTAAACAAATCATGCTCGCGGCGATGAGTCACGCGGCTAATGGAGCGCGGAGAGAAACCCGATCCGCCCGCGGAGCAGAAAACGGTGTCACGACCAGAACCTGACGGCTAGCATAGTCCAGCAGCAACAACAGCACGATGTGGTCTAACGCAATGCCAAGAAACAGAGAATAATGGAGAGAGAGAGAGAGAGAGAGAGAGAGAGAGAGAGAGAGAGAGAGAGAGAGAGATTGAGAGAGAGAGAGAGAGAGAGAGAGGGGAAGGAAAGAGAAGAGAGGGTGGCCGTGCCAAGATCTTTGTTTTATCTGGAGTGAAGGAGATACTTGCATCATAGCAGCTCTCCAAGAATAATGTCAAAAACCCAAATGACTCAGATAGAAAATAAAGAGTTGATGAAAATAAACTGGGGCCGTGTCTCACCCTCTTCTCAGGTTAGCTCTCCAAACAGGGGTGTGTGGTGTGTGTGTGTGTGTGTGTGTGTGTGTGTGTGTGTGTGTGTGTGTGTGTGTGTGTGTGTGTGTGTGTGTGTGTGTGTGTGTGTGTGTGTGTGTGTGTGTGTGTGTGTGTGTGTGTGTGTGTGGGAGGGGGGTTTCACTATGAAGGTTATCAGAACCTACTTTATTGTCACAGGTTCACAGGTGTAAAATCAGTGGCTGATTCACGTTGTTTTATGTGCGCAAGCTCAATTTTTTTGTTGTTTTCAGGTGAGAAAGAAAAGGAAAGAAAGGGGGAGAGAGTGAAGGAGAGTGAGGAGAGCAAGGGGAGGAAACAGAAAAAGAAAAGAAAATATAAATATCTACTCTTACTATATCTACTCTTACTATATTTATAGCAATGATTACTAGCTCGTAGCACGGCACAAAGTGAGGTGTGATGTGAGCTTGTAGATCTGCTATTTTAGCCAGCATATAAATGAATAAAGTGTTTAAAATGATTGTGATGGGCTTGGGCCACAGGGTGGTCCAGGCACCTAAGCTGGTAATTCAGGCCTCCCAGCGTCGCAGGTTCAAGTCCCGATCCTGACGACCTTTGCTGCGTGTCACCCCCCCCCCCATCTCTCTCCCCGCACCCATCAATGAATAGTCTTGCGTGGCCAGACTGTTGACTCCGTAATTTGGGAATTGCTCCCGTCATACAGTCTGGGGCACGGAAATAGAAACGATGAGTGCGAGATAAAGCGGATGTGACACAACCGCTCCCTTGGTGCAGTAGCAATAACATGGTCCTACTGGAAGTCTCCTTTCAATATTTCTGGGGGCGTTATTTCATCTTTCTCTGGTGTTATTGGTGTTACTTCCATGATGTTTTCAAACGTTTTCTTAAACTATACACCCATAACAAGAATATTCCGCTCGAATGACTTTGTCTGAGCTATTGTGTTTCTGTTATGTTTCCAATGGGACTACAGTTCAGTGCAGCACTGGCTATTTCCGATACTCGCCGTTCGGGAGCTGCCATTCCAGACTCTGTATAGCATTCGGAGATTGTGGAATAGTTGTCTGGCTACGCGAGACTAATCAATGAAGGCAGAAAAAGGCAAAAAAAAAAAAAAAGATTGTGATTCTATTTTACTTTGACAACTGCACTAAAGAAAAAGCAGAACCATGCTGAACCAGCTGGGCTCAGCGTGCAATAAGACACATGGCACATTGCCTTTTCCTATCGCTGCTCTAGCTCACACCCCGCATACGTTGTTCTCACCCCATCAACTTCATGTTCTAATGTAGAGAGTGTTTTTTTCCTTCTTGTTTTCCATTCCAGAGAGGTCCCTCTCTCCTGCTGGAGTTTCCAGAGCCACACAGAGGGCAGGGAAGACCTTTCTAGAGAATGTTCCATGTGGGGGGGTTAGCAGGTGATGCACTTTCATTGATGTTCTTTCCGTATTCTTATTGTTTATTGTGTGTTTCCGTTGTTGTATTATCGTCATGTTTTTCTTGTATTGGAGCTTCTTTTTTCACAGCTACTGTACTATGTACCTAACCAGTGCATGTATACATTTCATTTTAATCTGATTATGAATCTGTAAATATTAGTGAATGTGTGTGTGTGTGTGTGTGTGTGTGTGTGTGTGTGTGTGTGTGTGTGTGTGTGTGTGTGTGTGTGTGTGTGTGTGTGTGTGTGTGTGTGTGTGTGTGTGTGTGTGTGTGTGTGTTCAGTCACAGGGTTCTCTGCGTCTCTCTTAAACGGAAAAGACATTTTCAGGTGGGTGCCCAATTATCAGTAGTCGTGTGCCCGTGGGGTGTGCACACTCCCAGTATATAAGGGATTGAATGTAGGAGTCTCAGAAGTATAATGTTGGAGAACCCAGACCAGTGCCCGTTGGGCAGAAAAGTCACCATTGACGTCCAGTTGTGCAATACCCGTTGTAGCCTATCGTCAGCATGCAGACAGACAGCCAAGGTGACACTGTTTATTATCAGTGATGTCAGCATGATCATCTCCAAAATTGGGCATCGTTTCAGCATGCGGCTGTTACCATGGTGGCGACACTGTTTAGTATCAGTGATGTCAGCATGCCCATCTCCAAATTTGGGCATTGTTTCAGCAAGCAGCTGTTACCATGGAGGATGTCAGCATCTATCTATCTAGGTCGTCCTCAGACGAGCCCTCCATCGTTGTTTCCAGTCATCTCGGTTCTCCATACATCTGGCCAGCTCATTGGTGTTCTGTGTCCCTACGTCTTCCTTGAGTACGTCCACGTATGTTTTTGTGGGACGTCCTCGCGACCGGTGCCCATGTGTTGGCTCCCACAGTACCAATTTGCTGGCTGGAAGCTCCTGGTGTCTTTGGCAGTGTCCTGCTAGTCTCATTCTTCTGGTGGCAATTTTCTCGCTTACCTTTGGTATTCCCTCATACAGGCTCCTGTTTGTAACATGTGCACTCCTGTTGATGTTGAGTACTGCACGCAACATTCTAGTGTAGCACCCGTCTAGAGACTTCTGCAGGGTTGGCTTCAGGGTCCAGCATTCACTGCCATAGAGGAGAACAGACTCCACCGTTGCAAAGAAGAAGCTAAGTTTGATTTGGCGGGGGAGGTTAGAGTTCCATACACTGTTCATGCCGTTCAGGGCCCTCCAAGCGAGTGCCTTCCTTACTTTAAGGTCTTTCTCAGTTGAGTCGACCCATGCGCCCAGGTACTTGAAGTCCTTGACTTCCTTCAACACAGCTCCTTCTGTTGTTGTCAGAGGTGAGTGATCAGGTAGGTTATAGGTGATAACCTCAGTTTTCTTAGCATTTAGCCTGAGACCAACTTTGGCACACTCTATCTCCACCCTGTTCAGGAGTTCTTGTGCTTGTTCCATGCTGTCGGAGAGCAGGCTGATGTCGTCCGCATAGTCCAGGTCTGTCAGAACTACTGCGGGATGCCGCCTTGACCTCCTTGGTGTTAGCGTGAAGCCAAGCTCTTGTTCTCGTCCCCCTATGGCTTTCCTGAGCGCATAATCTAGAACTATGATGAAGAGGTAGGGGGCTAGGGTGTCTCCTTGCATTACACCCGCTCGGATGTCAAACACCTCACTGCTGCCATCTGGGGTCACCACTTTGGCCCTTGTTTTTGCGTACATGGTCTCGATAGCCCGGAGAATGTTGGGAGGGACATTGTAGGCCTCAAGGATCTTCACCATCTTGCTTCTGTGGATAGAATCAAAAGCCTTTTTGAAGTCAATGAAGCACAGTACAGCTGCTAGGTTGTCCTTTTTCACCTCCTCAATTAATCTCCTTAATGCCAGGATCTGTGCTACGGTTGTTCTCTCCTCTCGAAAACCATTTTGGTTTTCTCTCAGGTGAGGGTCGATGGCATGCCGTATCCTGTTCAGTATCATTCGGTTGAAGACCTTAGCTGTAATACATGTCAGGCTGATGCCTCTGTAGTTGTCTGGCTTTGAGAGGTCTCCAGCTTTAGGCACCGGGATGATGTTAGACAGAGACCATATTTCAGGTTGCTTGTTGTGCTGTAGAGCATTGTTGCAAAAGTCTAGGATGAGGTTGTCTAGGTCGCAGTTCTTCAAGACCTCTGGGGGTATGCCATCCGGCCCAGCACTCTTTCCCTCTCTCAGGGTGGATTTTGCCCTGGCGAGCTCGCTGGTTGTGAAGGGTCCATCGTCGATGTTCAGGTCCTGGAGGACTGTCGGTATATTTTCCTCCTCTCCCTCTTCCACTGATGTCAGCATGCTGATCTCCAAATTTGGGCATTGTTTCAGCATGAAATCGCAGCATTGAAAATAGCGATGCGACACGTTGTGAGCTTGTAGATCTGCTATTTTCAAACATTTTGTACTTTGCCCTTTAGTACTTTAAGTACATTTTGATGCCAACACTATCGTACTTTTACTCAAGTAGGCTACATTTAGAATTCCGGACATTTACTTGTAACAGAGTAGGCTAGGTCTATTCCTATATTGCAGTATTGTTACTTTTACTTAAGTAAAATGTGTGAGCACTTTTTCCACCTCCGCTTATTCCTCCTGGTTCTCGCCGCTTATTTCCACACAGAGGCCTATAGGATTATGCCGGCCCATGCAGATTTACGCTCCCAGCTACGATAAGGAGACAGTTTTACGGTATACCTCCACTATTTTAGGGAGAGAACCATTTTTAGACTGCAGACACCGTTGGAAAACTGGCATAAGCCCCGTTTAAAAAAAAGGGAGGGAAAAAAGAGTGAGACAAAAGGAGGAGGAAAAACAGGCCGGGTTGTAACGTTTTAAGGCCTTGCGGCTTTGCGCGGAAACACCCATCATTTCGTACTGGTTGGGAAACGCACAGCGTTAATCGCGCCGCAATTGGTGCAAGCCGTACTGTGCAGGCCTGTGTACTCGAGACGGAGGCGGGTCTCTCGCACACCTTGCCAATACCAGTGTTGGGCAATTCTGTGTAGTGAAAATCTGTTATTAGCTAGGTAGGTTACTTTACTGCTCTTGAAAAGCAAATGAGTTACTGTAAATGGTGCATTTATATAACACCTTTATCCAAGGCGCTTTACAGAGATTGTGCATTACATTCACCCATTCACACACACATTCATACACCGATGGCGGAGGAAACCATGCAAGGCACCAACCTGCTCACCGGGAGCAACTAGGGGTTCAGAGTCTTGCTCAAGGACTCTTTGAACACTAACTCTGGGGCAGCCTGGGATCGAACTGGAAACCCTTTGGGAACCCTCTGTGGTCTAATGACGGTTTCTCTACCCCTGAGCCACTGCCGCCCCTTATTTTAAAATACTGCATTCAAATGTAATCGCTCTCTTGCACCTCTCGCACTCACTCACTCACTCACTCACTCACTCACTCACTCACTCACTCACTCACTGTCTCCCTCTGTCTGTCTGTGTCCAATCTGGCTAGCCATTGTCAAAGAAAAGGGAACACCCACTCGGGTTGTCCCTCTTAACTACAGACTCTGTCTTGAGAGAATGGTCTGTGTCTGCTGCCTCTCTCTCTCTCTCTCTCTCTCTCTCTCTCTCTCTCTCTCTCTCATTCATAACTCTTTCCAGTGTTGTAAAGCAATATCACCGCCCCCCCCCCCGGTCCCCATGGATTTACATTGTTTTTTTTTTGTTTTGTTTTTCTTCCCCCGTTTTCATTCTGAACAGGTAATTCCTGGTGACATTGTTGTTGTTACTATATTTAGCGCCGCATGTGGCAGTCACGGGGTGACATGCGGGACACACACACATGTGGCAGTCAGTCCTTTGGGGGTACGTGGCATACATACATACTGGAGGCTGTGTCTATAAGGCCCTAGGAATCACAGTGCACAACACAGCAGTGTGCTTGTGCACAGCGCAGCACAGAGATCCCAGTGTACCCAGCAAGGATTATTATAGCTATAGCTAAAACTAAAACTATAAGAGCCTTGGTTCCCAGTAACAGCAGGGTAAACCTCACGTCTTTTACTTACTTTACTAAATTGGGGTTCCCAGTGATAGAAATGCCATTACATGGGGGTCCTAATGCATGACAAACTGGGGGTCCCTGAAATTAAAATGGTTGAAAATCACTGCTTACTCAGTGAAGACTAGTAAAGTTTATTTTGGGACGTTTTTAGAACGTTTTACATTCCACTTCTTTGTATTATTTTCCTTTGGTCAAGAAAATGAATTCTCATTTTTATTCCACATTCTGATTGAACTGTCTACATGGCATTCGCTGGATGCTGCCATTTCATTTGCACAACACCATTGGTGAGAATGGTCAGCCAAGAATGGGGAGCCACTAATGCGAAGATCTGAAAGCCGGGATTCCTTGCGACTCGCGTCAGTGCAACCACACGCATTTCCCATGGCTGTCAGTTCCCACCTGATGTTGTGTGGGAGTCCAGACTGCTCTGGGCCAAACAGAATAACTGCTAGCTTACATAATGTCGGTCTGCGACATGCAGGTCATTCAATAGAACCAGTCTAAGATTCTTAGGTCAACGACATGCAGGTCATTCAACAGAACCAGTCTAAGATTCTTAGGTCCACGACATGCAGGTCATTCAACAGAACCAGTCTAAGATTCTTAGGTCAACGACATGGAGGTCATTCAATAGAATCCGTCTAAGATTCTTAGGTCAACGACATGGAGGTCATTCAATAGAACCAGTCTAAGATTCTTAGGTCAACGACATGCAGGTCTTTCAATAGAACCAGTCTAAGATTACCAGACCCTCAGCACACCTCGGACTTCCCTGAGCCTTTCCCACTTCACACACACACACACTCCCGGGAGGTAGAGGGTCAAAGGAGGAACCTCCAACCCAAATATGGAATCTTACATCATGGTTACATCATAGATGAGTGCCATCATATACATGGTCACATGACATGGAAGCAACACCGTTGTTACACTTTTTTATATATATATTTTTTTCCCTTTATTTATGATTGTATTTTATTATGAATTTGTTTCGTTTTTTGGTTTTGTTTGTGTCGTTGTTGGTAGTCATGGCTGCCAGTTCCCACCTGATGTTGTGTGGGAGTCCAGACTGCTCCAGACCATACTGAATAACTGCTAGCTTACACAGCGTCTTCAGACTAGGACTCAAGTCTAAGACGTACAGGTTAGCAGGTGTGTTTTTTCCTCCAAAGAGGATGATACGATCTCCCACCATGCAACAGCACATAATAGATGTCGGAGACGGCCTTTTCCCCTTGGGCTCAACCTTCTTCCAGCCGAAAGTCTCTGGACTGAATGTCCACACATCATTCAGACCATTGAAGGTCGGGTCCCAGTTACAGCCACCAAATATGTACAGCTCTCCATTGTAGGTAAAGGCTGAATGACCACAGCGTCCCTTTGGAAGCTGTGTGGAAGGTGTGTCCATCCAGCAATTGGTCTCTGTGTCAAACACTCTGATGTGGTTGTAGTAACACCATCCATTACAGCCTCCAAATACAAACATCTTTGTCCCAATGATGGTGGCAGAGTGATATGATGTTGAGGGAGGCGGAGTTCCACTGGTGTTAATTAAAGACCAGACCATTGTGGTGGTGTCCAACTTGTACATGTCATTAGTGGGTCCACTCCGCTGGTATCCTCCATGAATATACATGACCTTCCCCAAGGCACAGGCAGAGTGGTTCTCCCTACTCTCAGGAACAGTGCCAGAAACATGTGGTTCGAACCATCTGAGGGTATGGACATCAAATGCATAAGTTACATTGCACCAAGGAAACCCTCCCCAGAGGTAGAAAGTATCTTCAATCAACACAGCTGTGTGTCCCTGAGGACTGGAGGGAACCTCAGTGTGACGTTCACCTCTTCCAGGTATGACTGGAGTCAACTTCACCCAGCACAAAGACACTGTGTTGAAAACGTGCACTTCAATCTGCTCCCCGCCGAAGTGGCTCCCGGAACCTGTAAAGAAATAAACCCGGCACCCGACCGCTACAGCTGGCCCAACTCTCTTGTTTCCCCCTTTCGGTCTGGCCACCGTCCAATGAAACATCTTTCTGAGAATCTTCTGTCTCCTTCCTGTCCTCTAGCTCCTCCCCCTGCAGCATCTTATATATATAACCAGAGCCGAGGTGTAATGTCACATGCCGCACAAACCGTTGTCATTACTACCGTTTATGTCAGGCAACACACTACCGTTCTTGGTCAGAGAATGTTTTGCAGGCAGAGTGAAGCTGCTTTCTGTTAACCTTTAGTAAAAGTGAAGCTTTTGGTCATGCTTCACACACTGATGTCACTGTTGTCATGCTTCACATGACATCACAATATACTGTATAATATTAATGGTAATTTACCTCTGCGGTGTTTCCCACCTTTTTAGGACCCTTATGGTGTCTAGTTATGATTTCTTCTTGCCGTGGTCAACTAATGTCCCATGGAGTTCATTTTGAATGATTTCTTGCACCTACCCATTCACTTACTATACAGGGGGGGAAAAAGACCCCCCCCAAAAAAATCTTATTTAAGTAGCATGTGAGGGGTCTAACTAGGGCTAGGGCTTTTTCATGATTCTGAATCCATTGCAAGCATTTGTGTAGCATGAAAAACATTCCTTGGGCTAAAAACAGCCCCACAAAACTATGGTTAAGTGTTAAATCGCATTATATAAGAAATTACGTAATCAAGTAAAACATTTAGGCATATACAAACATTGACAAAAGTGGACAATGTAGAGTCACTATTTTTGCTACCTTTATGTGACAATCTTTGAGAGACAGCGAGATCCCTGACCGACTGCGACCGGACTGAACAGTCGACGACTGGCTGACCAGACCGACTAGTCTGACCGAACTGACCGGCTATCCGGTCCTTCCTATCCGGACTCTTGTACGAGAATGTAGGATAAGGTATAGAGTTTCTCTCTGACTGACAGCGATAATATCGTAGTCACGATTCCTACCGGTATACGTGTTGCACGCACATATACACACACACACACACACACACACACACACACACACACACACACACACACACACACACACACACACACACACACACACACACACACACACACACACACACACACACACACACACAGGCCAGACATGTGAGCGCCTCCCTAGCGGCCCTGGGCAGTGACAGACAAAGATGAAAACATCTTGGTGGATGTGAGTCTCTGTGTGTGTGTGTGTGCGTGCTGTGCTGTGGGTGTGTTTCCGAGGGGAGCTGCGTTAAGAACATGCCACGCGCTCCACGCTGACAGAAGCTGTCTGTAGGTGTGAAACAGTGTGGTGGAACCGTTGGCCTGCTGCTGCTCACACACTTACACTGACTGAGGAAACACGCTACAGCACTGGTTCTCAACCCCCCCGGTCAGGACGGGTGCAAATTATTTTGGGGGGGTCCCTAGATGTTTAACATTGTTTTCTCACTCAGCAGTAAACAAACCAACATGAAGTGTAAGTGTATAGAAGGTATATGCACATTTAAAGTGACAATTTAGAACTGTGTTACACAAAATGTAATGCCTCAATTCTTAGTGCTCGTCAGGGTGGGGTGGGGGGTCCCCAGTTAAAATGTGATTATTTTGGGGGTCGCGGTTTCCCAAACACTGGGTCGGGACCCATTTGTGGGTTGCAGACACATTTTATCGGCCCCATTTTGTGTTTAATAATATTTTTTTCCAAAGGTTTTCAATAAACAATCCAAAAAAAGCTAAATTTTTCTTTTTCCATAAATTAGTAGTGAAATCTACTCACAACACGGCAAACATTTGGTAAAATCCGTCCCATTAAGTCACTTGTTTGTCATCTTGGGAGCAAGAATGCATATAGTTTTGGACATTAATGCCCTGGCCTACATGATCATACAAGCACAAAAAGCAGCAGATCTATTTGAGCTTGTGGATATACTTTAGCAATTTTGAACATGAGGTTTCCATGCACACGACACAATATGATTTATATGGCCTCTCTGCTTTTGATGTCCCCGCTCCGTAGATATATCCCACAACCTTAATTAGAATCGCCCCGTGTGTTTGTGTGTTTGTGTGTGTTTCCATCTGTAACTCCACGTTCAGCAGTTGTTCAATTGTCTAAAAAACATAATACAAAAATCAATAACGCATGTACCTTGCCCAACATCAACTTTATCACCTTCAAATGTGTCTCTACTTCTCATAATCCCCAAATGTTTAAAATATTTCCCCAAATTTTGGCCTGTAGGCGGCTTTGTCCTGTGATGCGATTTACATCACAAATGGGCGTCAACAACCGTCTGTCTGCTTCACACCAAGGGGCTGTAGGCTAGTTATTATTATACGCAAACAATTTATCTATGTTTTATATGTGGTGGTCTATTAAAAAATAGCTGCTATATTTTCAAAAAGATTGAACTTGAAATGGGAAATGGGACAGTCTGCATAATAATGAGGAACTTGACTTCTGGTTTTAAATGTAGTAAAATATTTGATATTTGAAACTTGATTTGATACTCCATTGCATTATCTCTATACTTAAGTAAACGTTTGCCGGTGGTAAAAATGTACAAAATGTCATACCGCTTTACCACAACCACACTGCATCTTCGTGCTGGACTGTTTTTTTTTTTTTTTTTACTCAAACAGGGTGATTTATTTACACACAGTCCTTGGTGGGAACCTCCCGGCTCTCTGCAACCTCTTAGCTGTCCTGTTATCTCCAGTTAAAAGCAGCGTGTTTGGCTAAGCGTGTGAGAGAGGCTAAGCGTGTTTGGCTAGTCGGTGTGTGAGCGCCCGACACCCTCTATGGACGACTTGTTCCGCGCTGTTTGCTTTACCCTCACAGGACTCGACCAAAAGATGGATGTGAAGTTCAGCTCCCAAAGTTGTGTGTGTGTGTGTGTGTGTGTGCGTGTGTGTGTGTGTGTGTGTGTGTATTTTTTTTGTAGGCCTACCAGCCATTAGCTCTATAGCGCTATAGCGTGCTAAGCCCCCCCACCCCGCCCTATCTGAAACAGTCTGGAACATCTTAGGTTGTAGAGCTGTCAGGAATGACCACTTCTATATGGACTAGAACCGTGATGGACAACCCTGCTTGGCAATGAACAGCCTCTCACACAGTCTCACTGTTGCTCTCTCTCTCTCTCTCTCTCTCTCTCTTTCTCTCTCTCTCTCTCTCGTTTTCCCTTTCTCTCTGGTTCTCTCTCCCCTTCGCTGTGTTTCTCTGAGGCCTCGTACACACAGTTAATGCACCTCCCCTGTGCTTCTCCTTTTATGGGGGAGGAGGGGGGAAGGGCAGCGTCCAATTCATTCCCTATGGAAGACTGCGCTTAAGGCAAGCCTGCCTTAAAGCTAGAGGCAAGCTAGAGGCAGTCTTCCTGAGGCCTCCGACAGACATTGGAAGCATGAGCATCTAGCATGCCCTTGGGGTAGGAGGGGGGAGGACAGCGTCCACTTCATTCCCTATGGAAGATTGCCTCTAGCGTGCCTCTTGTGTGTCTCTTTCACCTTCGGAGAGTGTTGCTTCACTCAGCGCTCGATAGATCAACCTGCCACCGTAGCAGCCGTCTGTACTGCGCCAGAAAGTCCCTTTCCATGTTGCGCCTAAAACGTCTGCTCCATAGACGCGTCGCCATGGGAACCAAAGCGTCCCACCTCTTTCACTGAACGACGGCTCTTTGCTTAACGTTTTGGACCGCAACGGCGATTGCATCATAGCAGCTGTAGTCCTGCTTCACGTCACGGTAGTAGAAACGGTTTCCTTAAATTCCCTACTATTGACGGAGATGAGGAGACGATTATAAATCGCTAACGCTAGCTGGTAGGCTAGCTCAGTGTTTCCCTGGGGGTACGTGTACCCCTAGGGGTACGCGGGGGTACTGCAAGGGGTACGTGAGAGAAAAAAAGGAACATGGGAATATGTATGTTCAATGTTATGGTCAATGATAAAACATTGGTAGACTTTGTGTGAACCTGTTCATGTGTAAATTGTTTAAAAAAATTACATCAATATCTTGACTAGTAGAACTGTTGAATAGAAAGTAATATTTATTTGCCATGCACTTGAACATATTGGTATGGGAACTGGACTTTTGATGTACATTTTTCTAAGCAAACTATAGTCAGGGGAAGGGGGTAGCCCACTCAGCTTCAGAGAACAGTATAAGGGGGTACTGCAACTAAAATAAGTTTGAGAACCATGGGCTATAGCTGGCATTAACCCAGGTTTAGCCTGTAACTATCTCGCCTCCTTATAATTAATAATCAGAGTCATGATTATCCATAATAACCTAATGAATGTGTCATCCTGCACCACAGAGACGGAGATCTCCTTCCCTCTGGGTGGGCTCTGGCACAGCTGGACTGCGTAGCGCATATTTACAGAACCTGATCCTTCATTAGTGCGGACGCTCCCATAATTATCATTAGAAATATTGGGCTCGGTGTTAACGGCTCTTTAGACAAAGGGGTGGAATTACGCTGCCAAGATGATCGTTCGCATGTGAACTCATCTTATAACTCAAAATAATTCCACTTTAATTACTTAACATTGAGGTTTAAGGTGTTCCACTGACTAGACGGCAAGTTGTCGCAGGGCGTTTTAAGGTTTTGCGGAGAGATAGAAGAAAAAGAAGAAGTGGGCTTGCGTCATCGTAGTTCATCCGGGCCGTGGCGCTGGCTTTTTGCATCACGGGCGCTGTCGGCGGATGGAATATTCCCATCCATTCCACTGTCATACTTGTCATACTGGCTTGATATTGGTGCTCGAGATGTTGTGAACCTATAAAACTTAAGCCCACAACAAACCCTTGGATCGGCCTGTTTTCGGCTCACGAAAACATCCATCACGAAAAACCAACTTCCTGAATCCCGAGTCCCGACTGAAGACCTCCTAACCTGATTGCCGTTAAATGATACATCTCATGATTGATTCGCCCCGCGCTTTGTGTCAACACAGAAGACGTACAGCCGCGGCTTTCCGAGAGGGATGGCCCGGGTAATCAAGTTCAATTAATAAAAGTGTCCGTGTGATCACCGTTTGATTGGGGAAAGATCAAGTGGAAAGCCAACAGCGCGCGCGCACACATCCATCATAGTGTATTTACATAACCATAGCGGTAGGTAGATAGGTGGGTGGGTGGGTGGGTACGGCAGATAGCGTAAGGGCAGGCAGCGTGCGACGGGCACGCACTTGTTGTCACATCGGAAAGGAGCGGTTGGACGGATTAGGATCGATCATAAATTTTAATCAGCGGTTGGAAATTAGCTCGCGATTATTGTGTAATCGGAAGGAAAACGCCTGCCACCCCCCAACTCACTCACACACTAAACACACACACACACACACACACACACACACACACACACACACACACACACACACACACACACACACACACACACACACACACTGAAGGAGCCAAAGTAGTCTTCCCTCATCCTTCATGGAGCGTTTGATGAGAAATATGAGTCGATGGAAATTAAACCTCTTATTATTGTGCAATGTGCTGGTCAGGGGCGTCAATTGGGTATGGCAGGGGTATGCAGCTGCCATACCCTGGGTCCAGGGGGGAAAATAAAAGTTACTTTTAAATATAAATCCATGAATGTTATCTGTACTGGTTATTATGTTGTTAAATTACAGTAAAATAACTATAAATGCAAAATTTTAACAAAATGGTCACTTTAACAAGGTATTATAATCATATTCTGCACACTTTTATTCTCCCCATCTTGACAAGATGGTTTAATTCCCAGGTTCCGTAGGTCAGCTGCACAGGTGCAATGCATTATTGTCAATTGTGGCACGTTTACTAACATTCCAAGTTTAGTTGCACTTGAACAACCGTTCCAGGCTGCCATATATCCAGCCCAAGAAACCGTAGCAACGGGGCAAAAAAAAAAAATGTACTTCTTAAAATAAATGTATCATGCCTGTTGCTATAAGGTATGGCAACATGACCTTCGCGCGCGTGCAAGACATGACACCAGACATGACACCAGTCATGTTGCCATACCTTAGCTTTTTCTGAACTGACGCCACTGGTGCTGGTGCCTGGTGGTGGGGGCGGCGATGGGGGGGGGGGGGCAAAACCTATACCCGCAAAACGGTGGACTCTGAACCCAGGCAGCGTGGTCGCCCCATCATCCATCACGGGGGTTATTTTGAGGCCCGCAGCGGTAGGTAGGTATAGCACGGTAAAGGGTTCCGATGAACAAATATTTGGCGTTGGCCAGACCCAACATTTCTTTACCCGCTTTGCTTTTAATCGTTACGGTGGGTGGGTGGGAAGGGAGGGGAGGGGGAGGGTGAACAGTGGAGCTGTGTAGGTGTAGGGGGACGTAGGTGTGTGTGTGTGTGAGGAGGGGGGGTGAGGGGGGTGTGGATGTGTGTGTACAGGGGCGTCACAAGTGGGTGGGGGGGGACTGGGACTGAGTTACTAGGGCCCAAGCTGGAGGGGCCTTAATTATTTTATACTTTAGCTATTGAAAAATAGCAGATACCGGTATACAAGCTCACAGCTCGGCACCGAGTGCTGCGCTGTGAGCTTGTACTGTAGACCTGCTATTTTTGAAAAGTCGTGAAAATGTGTGCAAATCTTTGAATATAATGTATTTTTAAGCGAACATTTTGTAAATACATATACACATTTGTGTATACTTCACATAAAAAAGTTTGACATTTAGAGAATCGGGTCAAAAAGATTTGCACAAATGTTCACGATTTTTCAAAAATATTCCCTATGAAGAACATTCATGGGGGGCCCGCAGTGAATCCTTGTACACATGCAGGGCCCAGAATTTGGTGCGACACCCCTGTGTGTGTATGGGGGGGGGGGGGGGGGGTATAGGTGTGTGTGTGTGTGTGTGTGTGTGTGTGTGTGTGTGTGTGTGTGTGTGTGTGTGTGAGAGAGGGGGGTGTAGGTGTGTAGGTGTGTGTGTATGAAGGGGGGGGGGTGAAGGTGTGTAGGTGAGCATGCAGCTTCTGTGGGATCCCAGCTTTCTCTACATAAACAGCTGTGGTGTGCGGATATGTTTGCACAGCGCACGCGGACAGGCGTGTGCTGGAGGGCGGTGTCCGCGGGACGGGCTCTAATATCATCGGTTACACGGGCAATTGGACCTGCCCCGGAGCACTGGCGGTTGAGGCGGGTGTGCGTGTGTGACTGCATGCGTGTGTGCTGTGTGCGTGTGTGTGTGCGTGTGCGTGTGCGTGTGCGTGTGTGTGTGTGTGTGTGTGTGTGTGTGTGTGCGCGCGCGTGTGTGTGTTTGTTTGGGGTCCTCCCTGCTATACGTCTTTGAAGGGTCTTTTGTTTGTCGCATTAAAGGTCGTGGTACAGCGATGAACCCTTTCATTTCAGGGACCCCCAATTTGATACCATTTTATTGTACCCCAAACGACACTGTAAAACTATTCTGTGTTCATTTAACTCCGAGAGTGTAGCCCAAAAATGGAAACAAATGGATTCATTTTGTACACTGCTAGAGTTACAGACCCGCAACGGTCCATTTGGTTATTATATTGACAATCAATTATTTATCTGGGGACACCCTGGGACCCTCTGGGGGTCCCAAGGACCCCATGTTGAGAACCGGTGATGTACTGTCCACACACTATGTACTAATAAGACGCCTCAGGGTGACATGGCCATCTGTCCAGTGATGTACATCGGACCAGTTACCCATATAAGGAGACCCCTGGTACCCATATATGGAGAAGATCCATGTATTGTGGTACATCCCTTTTATGCCCATACATGGAGATCAATGTCTGAACCAGCCACACAGATATGGGCTGTCTTCCTCCATACATGGGCATGTATATGGGTCCTGTCCTGTTAGATATGGGCTTAATATTGATGACATCAGGGATCTTCCTATATGGGCATAAAAGGGATTCTGTTATAGTGGTTCCAATGAGATCACAACATACCATCCCTTTCATGCCCATACATGGAGATCCCTATCTGAACCAGCCACACAGATATGGGCCCTGTCTTGTCCATCTGGCCAGTGATGTATATCGATGACATCAGTGACCTTCATGGGCATAAAAGGGATTCTGGGGAACACCCATATATGGACTTTTACATAGGTGATGTCACCTGTGATGTCACAGTGATGCGTCATGGGGAACCACAATGTCAGGCGTGACCTTCAGAGATACACGGATATAAGATGTGCCGGTTTTCATAGTAAACTTGCGACCTACGGTTGCAATTATTATCATTCAATGTTCATATATGGAACATGACGCATGGATGGGCGGAGGGATGGATGGACGGACAGACGGACATGATCTGCGGGTTTTCATACAACCAATGATCGCAATAAAAACTGCTGGGTACTTATCTAATTCATTAGCCTGTGCCACGGTCTTTCAGTGATTTTACCTTATTTCGAGTCAGACGGAAAGGAGGATTTCAGGGTGACGTAATTTCCAGGTTGCATCATGGGAATTGTAGGCCTAGTCCTTATCACTCCCGGGTGTGACACTGGCTGGCCACTAAGTGCAAACCGTGCTTTACTCAGCTGCATCGTCATGTGACCAAAAAGTGCCAAATCAGCGTGTACGACACAACGCGAACACAGCGTTATTACTGGCACGCTCGTTCAACTGAACCTGAAAGTGCATAGTATAGACTAGAGCGACTGGCTAAGTGTGTCGTGTCAGTGAAGCGCTGTGTCAACACGCCGCCCTGCCAACAACCCCGGTCGGAGGAGTGCGGGGGCGTGTGTAGACTTTGGACAAGAGCATGATAACAATCTGAAAAATATCTGTTTCTTTGTTTTCTTTTCTTCTTTTTTCCCCCCGTGTACAAAATAATGTACCCAGCACAGACCCACTTACCGAGGAATATGCATACGTGTTCATGTGTGCGTGTTCGTGTGTGTGTGTGCGTGCCCGTGCCTGTGTGCGTGTGTGTGTGTGTGTGTGCGTGCATGCGCGTGTGTTGCGTGCGCGTGTGTTGCGTGCGCGTGTCTGCTCTCGCGTAGGTTTACCGGAGGGAGGCTAGGTTTTATTTCAAGTTGCGCGAAACGGGATCTATTGGAACACCGGCACGTCTGTCTGTGAATTATTGAGCAAATATTTTGAACTAAAACAGCCTTTTGGCTGTCAAACACGCTCCGTCAACGCGCAGCGGGGTGAGGGGGGAGGGTGAGGGGGGGGTGTACTGGGCTGAGACAGCGCAGGAGGCACATATGAAACCGAGGCGGGATCAGTGGCTTGCTCGGTCAGCGCCCGCCAATCCAATCTAATATTGGTTGATTTTCAGACAGACTCGAACTGAAGGGCAGGCGAGACCCTGGCTAATAGGTGTTAAGGCCCTTTCCCACTGGGCGCGATAATGATAAAATATATAGTTTTCAATTGAAGTGGATGGCAGCTAGCGTCCGCACCACAACGACAAAGACATCATAATTGATGTGAACGCCGACATATCGGTATCGGTATCGGTATCGGTATTGTTATCGTTATCGCGTCTGGTGGGAATGAACCTTTACACTGCATGGCTGTGCTTTCCAAATTCAGAGAGAGCTTATCTAAATGAGTGTTTCCCATACAATGGTCCCGGACCAGTTTTTGGGGGGACCCATTTACTACACATATTGGCCTGTGGACTCGCATTTGAAAACAGATACTGTATGTCAGAGACCCCCATAGAGAAGATCTTTTTTTACAGCCATAGCAGTGATTCTCAGCCATTTGAATATCAAGGACTCCCAGATTAGACTCCCATTTGACACCATTTTGACAGTAGCGGGACCCGCAATGTTCCTTTAACTCTGAGAGTTACCTGACCGGTCAATTTGGTTCCATGTGTACACTCTCTGAGTTGCAGACACATCAAGTTTGTTTCCTAACTATCAATTTGACTGAGGACCCCCTGGAACCCCCTCAAGGACTCCTAGGGGTCCCCGGACCCCACTTTGAGAACCACTGCTGTACTGTACAGATCTTTCCAGCCTGCTATACAGTACATACAGTATACATTAGAGTATTCATACCGTGTACACTGTACATGCTGGTAAGCTGGCCTATACCTCTACATCTGACCTCAGGTACACCTCACATCACGCTCCATATTTGGACAAGACGGACTTCTCAACCTTATGGGCGTCTTACTGGTATAGGATATACTGTATGGGATTCTTTTATAATAATGCATGGAAGCCTACTGGCAGTGTGCATACAACATTTGGCACAGATGGGTGTGTTGTTCCGACACGCATTATTTCGACGTTACGTTCATCTGACTGTCCCCATTACTAACCCTATCTCTAACCCTAACCCTAACCGCACGCATAGCCACGTAGTCGGACTGACATATTCCTCCCGGCACTGATGGGTCCAGCCCAAGGGGCTGACAGAGGGGCTACAGCGTCTGGGAGCTGCCTGCAGCTCTAAAGGCATCCTGGCTGGACATCGTGAGAGCACGTTTTGGCAGCCAGGCAGGCAGGCAGGCAGCCTGCAGTCGCACACAAATTGAATCAGGGCGTCTGCTTGCACGTAGACAAGCGTGGTAAACACACTGAGGCACCGTGGAAGGCCTGGTCACTCGCTGAGCAAGCACCCACAGTTTGGATGTGTTCCCCGTAAAATGTAATGCAATGAACCCTGCTGGTTTATTCAGGGGTTGTCATGTTACTACCAGCTAATCTGTTTCTCAAGTAACATATCCTGGAAGATTGTTTTTGTTTTACTTAAAGAGATATTTCATTTTCAAACTAGTTTGGGGTCATTTGAATGACTACTTTGGCTTTTGTGTGCACCCCAGACAGTTTGTATGTTACTCGATTCAGTATTTAGATAGGAATTATAGGCCTATAGTAACCCATTGTAACTTCATACTCCATTTGTACCATGATATATTCATAGAAAACAGCAGTCCTTGCAGTTATGGTGACTGATAATGTCCTATTGTGTCTAATCGAATGAGTATCAAATATCTAAATACTGAATCAAGCAACTTGTCTGGGGTGTTCACAAAACCACAAGAAGACATTTAAATGACCCCAAACATCATTGAAAGTGGAAGTAAAGTAAATAACAGTAGAAATACAATGTAGAAGTAAAAGTCCTGTATGCAAAATACAGTATGTTACTTGCGTAAAAGTAGCCTACTCATTATGCAGAATGTCTCATTTCCTTAAGATAAATAAATAAATAAAATCATTCTTTGTCAAACTGTATTTTGCAAACATTTCAAAATGTGTCGACATCTCCCAAAGACAACAGATCTACAAGCGCAGAAAGGGTTGCATCGTGACATGACACGTTGTGAGCTCGTAAAAGTAGTTGGTAGATCTGCAGCTACTTTTGCTTGAATTTGAATTGTGAAAAGTAACAGTTTTGGACTTTGGACCGCCCAACAGACATGAGAGCCTACCATGACGTTTGTGTAACTGGTGTGCGTGAGTGTGCAGGGGTGTCACAAGGGGGGGAAAGTGAGACTGAGTAACTAGGGCCCAAGGTGGAGGGGCCTTAATTATTTTATACTTTAGCTATTGAAAAATAGCAGATCTACAAGCTCACAGCGTGCCGTGCTGCAAGCTTGTAGATCTGATATTTTTGCTTCTGGGGGGTCTTTGGAACTAAATATTTTGAGATGGGGGTCCGTGGCCAAATACATGTCATTTTGAGGGTCCTTCATGTGAAAAGGTTTGAGCACCACTGTCAAAAATAGATTAAAAAAAATAGCAGATCTACAAGCTCGCAGCACAGTCAGCACCCCGTGCTACGCTGTGAGCTTGTATATCTGCAATTTTTCAATAGCTAAAACACAAAACAATGCGTAATAATGCGTTCCCAGTCTAAACAGGTTAATCCCCCTCCCCCTATGAAGAACATTCACGAGGGTCCCGCAGTGAGTCCTTGTACGCAGGGCCCAGAATTTGGTGCGACACCCCTGTGTGTGTGTGTGTGTGTGTGTGTGTGTGTGTGTGTGTGTGTGTGTGTGTGTGTGTGTGTGTGTGTGTGTGTGTGTGTGTGTGTGCGCGCGCGCGTGCGAGTGCGTGTGCGTGTGTGTGTGGTTTAAACATAAAACGATGCAGGCACGTGTGACAAAGCACTTGACCCGCTTGTTTGCAACAACAGCAGTCTGCCAGCAGGTGGTGCTCTGGATGCAATTACAGCTGTTTATGAAGAACACAGAAAAAACAACAATTATCAGCACTTGATTGTGGGCTAATTTCTTTTTTAGTGCGTCATTATTAGTATTCCCCCCAAAACGGAATCCTATACGCCATCTCATGGTGTTTGCTTTGCCGCGGTCGTAATGGTTGGAAAATAACTGGGCTATAATTTGATTATTCCATAAAGGTATGCAAAATATTATTACTGTCATATGGCATTTCCTCATAGCATGGCACTGCAGTGCGTGTGTGTGTGTGTGTGTGTGTGTGTGTGTGTGTGTGTGTGTGTGTGCGTGTGCGTGCATACGTGTGATTTCATTATTATTATCCTTGAGGGTGAAATGTCCCCCACAAGAAGTAAGATTAGGGGAATTGGCATATTTCCTTCTCTCCCAAGAGAAATAGCTGTTTTATGGTTAGCCTACACACATTTTTTGATTTAGGCTTGATTTATATGTGTTGGTTGCGCTGCTGTCGAAACTAGACGATCTACAAGCTCACAATGCATCACAGCGTGATATGTTGACAGCATGTAGATCTGCAATCTTTGACAGATGTTCACCTATGACCTATGCGAAGAATATAGCAGCAGCTTGCGGGTTGACGGAAGGATTGTACTTTAACTTATACTGTATCATTTTGATTGTAATACTGTGGTTGTACTCAAGTACAAATTTTAATACGGCTTTTTCACAAATTATTTCTATACCACTTGGAGTACTTCTTCCACCTCTGAGAGAGAGGGAAAAAAAGCGTTTGTTTCTCCAGACAGGGTTTGGTTAAAGAGCCCCCCTCTGGCCCACCGTTTAGCCAGAGCTATCGGGTTTCGCCTAAAATTAGCGATCAGACCCAATTTATTACCCCGATTGAGAGGCTTGAAAAGTGGCTGCAGCAGAGGCCCAGCGCACACACGACTTGGCTGAAAGAGTGATTTATACGCAGCACAGAGCATAACAGATAGCCGATCTACAAGCTCACGCAACGCGGTAATAAATCAAGCATAAGGTTGGCCTGTGGCGGACAAAGTACGCGACCCCAGTAGAGACACAGTATTGATACTCAATATTACTCAACTAAAGATGCTCAGAGCTTCAGGTCAACGCTCTGTGTCAGATCCTGTTTCTAGGTGACACATGACCTTTGACACGATCTAAATGTCTCAATAGAAGAGCAGGCAGACCAAATACAACCACCCACATTTGATGTGATAGCCAAACTAGTCAGGGACCCACAAGCCCAAAAGCTCAAGGAATAGGGTTGAACCTATAGGGTTTTATCTATTGGTTTGGGTCATTAAGGTCCACAGAATGAGAGGTCTATATATATATGTTACAGGGTAAATGGGTAACTCAGGGAGACCTCGGTAAGAGCGCTCGTTTTGTAGTTCACCACACACTAATCACCACCAGATGGCGACGTCAGCCACTGGATAAGAGAGTTACGTCACGCTTTGAACTCGCCGCAGACCGGAAGTGTTTACTCTTTATTTACTAGCCTAGCCTAGCCTAGCCTAGCCTAGCCTAGCCTAGCCTAGCCTAGCCATTAGCTCCATTGTAGTCACTTGGACAGGGCGTTTAACGTGCGCTTGCCCAGGCCTTACGGCCTGGGCATAAATATAACGATTGCATTCACCACGGCTTCGTAACTCGCGCGGCGCTCCGCCGGCCGCGCGGCCCTGGCCCGCTCTTCGCGGCCACTCGCGCCTGCGGCGCTCGGGGGCGAAGAGCAGGACCAAGGTCCGCTGGCCTTCGCGCCGCTTGGGGCTTCGTGGACCCAGGGGGGCCTCGTAACTCGTTTGGGCTTCGTGGATACAGGGGGGCTTCGGTAGCCGCTCGCAGTGTCGTGGACAATAGAGCGGCGCACCGCCTGGAGTACGTTGTATTGGCGACCGCTTGCTCCGCCCCGTGCCGCACCACGAGTGCTCCGCGTCTCGAATGCCCTGGTTCTCTTTAAAACCGTGACATATATATATATATATATATATATATATATATATATATATATATATATATATATATATATATTAAAAAAAATATTTTTCTTTTTTTCTTTTTTCTTTCTTTCTTTACCCTCATGAACTTGGTCGTTATGCCAATCGATGCCTCCCCACATACCTTTCTGTGTGTCGGGACTTGCGGTTGTATCCTACTGACTCACCTGCCAGTGAGGAGCCCCCACCGGGAGGACGTACTGTTGTATCCTACTGACTCACCTGCCAGTGAGGAGCCCCCACCGGGAGGACGTACTGTTGTATCCTACTGACTCACCTGCCAGTGAGGAGCCCCCACCGGGAGGACATAGACGTAGAGCAACACGGGCCATTTGTGTTCGCGTAGACGCTCGACAAACTTGGATTCCAATCGCTAAAGGCCAACCCTTCTGAAAACGTTTCTAATCACAAAACAACCAATTTCCCTTGTTAGGACCGGGCCATGTTTACCTCACAATGTCTCAAATTCTGCTATACATGTGGGGACATTTGTCCCTAGCAATATACAAGTACACACACACACACACACACACACACACACACACACACACACACACACACACACACACACACACGCACATACGCGCGCACGCACACACACACACACACACACACACACACACACACACACACACACACACACACACACACACACACACACACACACACGCTCACTAATGTCCAAATCCATTTGGCCTTTCCACTAACACATGTGATTGCCTCCGTTCAACATTCCTCCCCCTGAACTGCAGCTCAGAGCGACAGCTCATTTTTTAAACCACTTTTCCGAAGCGAGGCGGGCGAGCCTCTCGTCCGTCTGCTGGGGACTGGAAGGCCAGTGCTGGACAGTAACCGAGTAGATTTACTTGAGTACTGTACTTCAGTACATATTTTATTATTATTACTATTTGTTGTTTTGTTTTTCGCAAGCTGATGACTTTAAAGCGGCACTATATGTCACTTTGTTCAAGAGCGATATGTAATTGTATCAATCTATATGGTAGAGCAGTGTTTCTCCGATTTTCACCTTTAAAGGTCTCTCCTTAACTCTGACAGGGTACACATGGAACCAAATGAACCCTAGCGGGTTCATTTGGTTCCATTTGTACCCTGTCAGAGTTACAGACTTGTATGGGTAAATTTAGACACCACTAAAAGAACCCACACAGTCCCTGGAATCCACTTTGAGAACCACTGTGGTATAGAGGTATCATATAAAACTTTGGGGTGGTTGTCTTTTGTCTCCCTGCTCTTCTGTCGAGACATTTAGATGGTGTCAAAGGTTGTGTCTCACCTAGACACATCTGACACCAATTTTGAGATTCAACTTATCCCCTGAGCAAGCAGGCAGGCTGCTCTATTAGCTCAGTGGTAAAAATATCAGTATTGCACAGGAAACCGGGTTGGAAACTTGGAATCCGGGGCAGAAGAAGAAAGTTACATAGTGCAGCTTTAACTCTGTTACATTTTAAGTAGTAATATTGTGCCTTTGATTCTACTACGTTTCTATAGGAGGGGACTCTCGTGGGACTGAAACTTGCACAAATATTGTATGAATTAAACTCTCAAACCCTATTTCAAATAAAGTACAATGATGTGATGTGTCACTATTTCTGACAATGTCCGAACAAGTACTTGTGTGATTTTGTTCACTTGGATACTTGAGTATTCACTTGAGTATATACTTGGTCCACTGCGAAAGACTGGGGGAAAGAAAATAGAAAAAAACAAGAGAAACAGTCCTGGGTGTGATTAATGAAGGGCCTGACATGTCTGAGTGAGCTAAATGGACTGTGCATGTATGTACACCCAGCCTGGCCACCTGCGGTGGAAAGTAACTAAAGTACAAGTACTAGAGTATCATAGTACATTTTGGAGACCGCATTTGCGCGGCATGTGAGTACTTACATTCGTTGATACTTCTCCACTAACGTATAGAGGCAAAACGTTGCACTTTTCACTCCAATGCAATTATTTGAAAACTTTAGTTAATAGTTACTTTGCACACTATTTTCGTCCATGCTAAACTGTTTTACTATTTTGAAAAACATTTTAAAATACTGAAAGTAGATGATCTACATTGACACATTGTGAGCTTGTACATCAGCTATTTGAAATATTTAAAAAATGTTTTTCAAAGTAGTAAAACATGGCAAAATAATTTAGGGGATAAGGGGTAAGGCATGGATGAAAAGAAAGTATTATTACAAACATACATAAACCACTTGATCGCTATAACGCTCCAAAAATAAATGGTCTAAAACCTTGTAGATCTTTTTTTCCTTTTTAATCCATTAAAACTAGGAAAGCGTCTGTGTTATTTAGGCTGTTCAAAAATAGCAGATCTACAAGGTCAGAGCGCGTCACTTCGTGCCACACTGCAAGCTTACACATTTTACACTATTTTTGAACATTTTAGAAAAATCTTGAAAGTGTGAAAACGACTGTAGAACAAAGGAATAGCATATGCACATCCCCAAAACGTGTATACGGTGCTGGATCCACAAAACAGTGGAATGAATAAGGGATAATGTCCGCACACGATAATGCTCTCCCGTCTTTTCTTTTTATTTTCAACCAACAATTTTATTTGGTTGAAAATAAAAAGAAAAGACGGGAGAGCATTATCGTGTGCGGACATTATCCCTTATTCAAAAACTACTGTAGAAGGCATAATAATCAACCCCAGGTCTCACTGGGTTGACGCCAAACCTTTGCACAAACTTGTGAATACAGTCCTTTTTCGTTTATACGTCTTTGTAACCAAATGTTTTCATATTGTACTTATACTCTGAATACTTCTTCCACCCCGCTTGGCCACAGCCTTCACCCTCACACTTATTGTAACCATTACGGGGCTGGAGGGGGGGAGGGGGCAAGAAGCCAGAGGGGGCCCGTAATAGGTTAATTACGGTGGTGCTGGACGGGGGCGCGGGGTGTAGAAAACTACTGCAGGCCCTTTTAATGATCTCTCTCCATCATTCCACACCTTTCTATTATTCCCTCTGCTGTTTTTCTATGCTCTACTGTGCGCGTGCGCGCATGCCGTGTGTGTGTGTGTGTGTGTGTGTGTGTGTGTGTGTGTGTGTGTGTGTGTGTGTGTGTGTGTGTGTGCGTGCGTGTGCGTTTGTTCGTGTGGGGAGGGGGGCTGACAGAGGGTCAACAACCACAAAGCGAAAATAGCAGCATAATTAGGTTCATCCATCTGGCCCCCCGCTCTCTCTCTCTCTTTCTCTCTGTTGGTCTGTCTGTCTCTCTGTCTCTCTCTCTCAATGTCTCTCGCACCCTCGCTCTCTTCGAAATGATCTCCGGGGCAGCGGGTGGCCTAAAGCAGTGGTTCTCAGACTTTCAAATTTCAAGGACTCCCCTTAACTCTGGCAGTGTGCAAATGGAACCAAATGGACCAGCGAGGGTCCATTTGGTTCCATTTGTAAACTGTCAAAGTTACAGACTTGTAAAGCCTCTATCAGAGTCCAGGGTGAAGAGCTATTCACCGCAAATTTTAGGTGTAAAGCTTTACACCTCAAGTCAGAAAATAAGTGAAGGCCATCATAGTCAGTCACGGTGAAGTCCTATCACTGTGACTGACTGGTCTAGATCGACCAATCAGTGAACGGGGTGAAGGGCCGATCTGTCTGATAGTAAAAACAGAGAGATGTGTTGGGACTCGCGGTGGAAAGCTCTTCACCGCGAGGAATGACGTAACGTTGTAGTTTTATGACTCAAAAAGACTACACCGCGGTGGATAGCTCTTCACCGCGGTACAGACTCTGATAGGGGCTTAAGGGTCTTGTAATGGTCAATTTTGAACCCCCTAAAGGAACCCCAGAATCCAATGTGAGAACCACATGGCCTAAAGGTTATAGAGGATCGATTTTGTAACCCGAAAGGTTCCCGGTCCGATTCCCCGGCCCGGCAGGAAGAGAAGCTCAATAACTGGGTGAGGAAGTGAATAATGGGCACCACTCGCCCCTCCCCCAGCAACACAGCCGAAGTGCCCTCAAGCAAGGCACTGGTCTGCTCCCAGCTTCTAATGTCTGTGTGAGTGTGAACAGTGTGAAGCAGGGACTTCCTGGAAAAAGAGAATTAGTTCTCAGCTCGTCTCGCGTGGCCAGACTGTTGACTCAACGCAGGGACGTGCTGCTGGGCCCGTGATAATTTTTTATTTTGTGCAAACAATGGCTGGCCTGGACCGGCCGGGAATGAAGCGGCCGTTCGGTAGTTGTCCCGCTTTTCCCAATGGCCAGCACGTCCCTGACTCAACGATTCGGAAATGCTCCTGCATACCGTCTATAACGTTAGAAGAATGATGAGTACCCAGTTAAAGTGGAAGTGAAGCCTCCTCCTCATTTCCGTTTCCGTCTCACATCGCGCACATTTATCCTAATATAAATAAAAAATCTTCTAATCATATTTAGCTTGCTGCTTAGGAGTCATTACATTTTAAAATATATTTTCTTGAGCGGAAATGCCAGCTTCCATTACTCGCCGTTCAGGAGCTCAGACTCTAATAGCATTCAGAGATTGTGGAATAGTTGTCTGGCTACGCGAAACTAGTTCTCAGCTAACCTCCCCTGGGTAAATAAAGGTAAAACACACACGCACACGCACGCACGCGCGCACACGTGCACGCGCTCGCGCACACACACACACACACACACACACACACACACACACACACACACACACACACACACACACACACACACACACACACACTATCTACCATGTCACTTTCAATAACTTCTGTTTTAAACATCAAGAAGTGTCAAATCCTCAGTGTTAATCAAACTCTGAGACAAATGGATCAATTCACAACTTACTGTATACAATGTTACGTACAATGATGGTGGTAATACGTGACTAACTGACACCTGGGATTTGTTTCTGTGTGAGACAATGGAAAAACTTGAGACTGTTATTTAAGGTGGGGTGTGTAATGCATTATAACACATTTTTATACTGTACACGAGTGGCCCCTGACGGAAGCCTTGCTAAAAGCCCCAGGACAATTCACCCTCCTGGCCCCGAAACTGTGGAATAAACTCTCCCTGTCGCATTTAGAGCTGCAGACTCACGCCCTAGCTCCACTGTGGTCTGAAGACTCACCTCTTCAAACTCCACCTAAAGGTGGTTGCACACTGCTGCGTTTTTCGTTGCGAAATGCGTTTTTCAGGGCAAGGAGAGAGAGAGAG
>NC_137819.1:21382657-21402657 GCF_963921795.1 Nannobrachium achirus
AAAATGCTTAAAACTGATTTCACATATATGATCCGATCCAAACGTTTAACAATTAAAAACTCATTTAAAATATTACCCAAATATTAGCCAATGTCGATTATGCTATTTCAAATGCAGTTGTGCCGTTCATTCAGATGTGTCGTACATCGAATTCTGAAACTATTTGAAGAAGATCTAGTCGCTGTCGGTGTAAACCTTGAATGTCCAAAACCAAGAACCTGTGCGCCAGTGGATCCAATGTAATTATTACTGTTAATACTTTTCACTGGTGCGATATTTATAACACCCCCCCCCCCCCCCCCCCCGCGTTTCACTCTCACTATTTCCCCTAATCCCTTTTTTTCTCCTTTTTTATATTAACCACTTGAACCCATATTCCCATATTCTGAGAACTTTGACAGAAAATATCTCATTGCTCACAGCATATATCTCATTGCTCCCATAGCTCACAACTGCGAGGCCTTGTGAGCTTGTAGATCGGCTATTTTCGGCAAAGAGGTTTGGTGTAGAGGGGAAAAAGAGCAGACTATAAGTACAGAGTGAAAGGTCAAGTTTATTAAGTATTGACGGTTCAAGTGGTTAAATATCTGAAAACACAAATTGACATGAATCCAAAATACACTGATGATTGTGCTTTCAAACGACAAGGTTGTGGGGGTCCCTGCTTCATCTCTCTCTCTCAACTAAGGGGTACTTGGCCTGAAAACGTTGAAGACTGGCCACTAAATGCATGAAACACCTTTCTGTAGGACCGGGCCACCTATAGTACACTATTATCATCTGTGTCGGGTGGAAAAATCATTATGTCCAAAACGTACTTACTTTTCAGGGTTCAAATCGAAAAATACTAAAAGTAGCAGATCAGCAGAGGTTAATTTATGAGAAAAAAACCCACAAAAACCTAAAACATGGAGGTGAGAGGTTTCTTCCCCGACAAGCGAAGACATGCGATGTCGGGGAGATGACTTTGGGTTGTCGCCCGGCGGGGCCGGTGTGGGTTGGTGGTTTGCGGCGGTGGTGGTGATGATGATGATGATGGTGGAAAATAGACTCAGGTCGGGAGTGTTTGAGAGGACTTTTGAGGCCTTGTCGCGGCGAAGCGCCGCGGTCGCACCTGAGCCCCGTGTGGAACTGACGATGAGTTTGTGTTAGCCTTCCGCCGCTAACCTCTAAACCAGAGGATTCTTGCAGTGACTTCCAGTAAAGTGGTTTTGGAGAGAGAGGGAGAGAGAGAGAGAGCTCACTGGAGTGCATCTGTCGTTCCAAATCTCCCCCCTTCTCTCTCTCTCAGACTGGCACGTGCACACGTAGACATCAAAGTGGGCTTGAGCCCCGGCCCTGTCTGTATAAAAAGTGCCCTCTCCAGACCAGGAAGGCAGTTTTTACCATGGTGAAAGAAATGCAAATGCCCTCTTTCCATGCCATACCCGAAGACAGCATTCACGAGTTTGGCCTTGTCCAAACTCTCCTGAACTTGAATGCAGCATCTTATGTTGAAAGAATTGCCCTCTCTGTGTAGAAATACATGCTGTACGTCATCTCCTCTCCAGTATTGACTTGATTATGCTTAGTTTAGTGTGATATCATGCACCAGAAATAGCTGACCTCCAAGCTCACAACTTTTTTTTGTGAGCTTGGTGTGAGCTTGGAGGTCTGCTATTTTCGATATTTTTACCAAAAGGCCCCTTTAGAAATTTCAGCCCCTTCCTCTCTAACATTCTCTGCACGTCCCTGCTCTCAGACTCTCTCTCTGCCTCTGTTGCTCTGTCTCTCCGTCTTTGTTTCAGCGTTACCAACTGACGCGGTTGTCATGACTATGCCTGGCACCCACGTTGTTAGGATGACTAATGGTATTAATGGAGCGAACGCGTTAGTTTATGCAGGACACAGGAGTCGTCCCGGCCAGCTGTAGTCAGCTGCCAGTCAGCTCTGTTCTCATTCCTCATTCTCATATCTGCTGGTCATTACGTCACATGACTGCCATACTCCAATCAAAGCTCTCAATCAGTAGGGAATGCTCCTTTAAATACAGCATGCTTTCTCTACCTATGCTTGGTTACGAAGCTTCGGAATCATTCGCTGCTGGCTGCCTCCTCCGCCCCAGCCTCCACCTTTGCCAGAGCTTTGCCAGATCAGTCTAGCAAAGCTCAAATACTTGTGATTGTCTGATTAACTGTATTCCATATATGCAATAAATGGTTAAATCTACTTAGACGTGAGTGTTCCTTACTATGTACCTATCCAAGGTATCGTTGCTGTCGGGCGTAATCTACCTTTTTTTGTGGTTTATTGGTAAATCAGCGTCCTATACTCAATCACACTGCAGCCTCACGCAAAAGTATCAACAGTAGCAGGTCCGCGAGCGTGATACGCGGCGCTAATTTGCATGTTTTGCGCTTGTAGATCGGCTGCTTTTAATGTGGTTTCCGCCCGACAGAGACGATGTTCTTATTCTCAAGCCGTCTCCCCATCCTAAAATGACAATTTGAAGAGACATAAATTGGCGTTGTAAGCATGTAGATCGGCTATTTTCACAATAGAACCGTGTCTCAACTCTTAGAGCTCGTCAGGGTGGGGGGGTCCCAAGTTAAAATGTTATATATATGTATATATAATATTTTGGGGGGTCGCAGGCTGCAAAAGGTTGAGAACCACTGACCTAGAGCACTGCTCCTCATTGGCTAAGGGCCCTGCCTTTGTATTGTCTGTAATTTCTTTGAGGAGAATAAACTTGGTCTATATAGTTTTTGTATAATAACTGGTCTCGCCTTTTAGCGAGCCCAAAGATTTCATGTGGGTGTTGTTGTTATTTATATCAGGTTGCACTTGTTGGTGGTGATGTCACCAAGAACGCTGCTCCTCATTGGCTAAAGGCCCTGCCTTTGTACTGTCTGTAATTCTTTGAGGAGAATAAACTTGCCCTGTAAAGTTTTGGTATAACATATTGGTCTCGTCTTTCAGACGAGCCCACAATAATCTATCTATAAATGCGAGAAGTCTCTGCGTGTGTGTCTGCGTGTCTGTCTGTAATCCGCGTATCTCGAGAACCGTTCGTCCCACCGGCTTCAGATTTGGCACGCGCGTTCCCCGCCGCGGCACGGAGTGCAGTGCCGGGCCTCGACCCGACCCGACGTGCGGTTTTCCCTAACCGGCGCGAAACGTTCGGAATCTCCTTAATAATAATAATAATAATACCTGATGTTGTGTGGGAGTTCAGACTGCTCCAGACCATGCTGAATAACTGCCAGCTTGCATAAGGTCTTCAGATAGGACTCAAGTCCAAGATGTACAACAGGTCTCTACAAAAGAGGATGACACGATCTCCTACCACGCAACAGCCCTGACCAGACGTAAAAGACGGACCTTTCCCCTTGGGCTCGAGCTTCTTCCAGGAGAGGGTCTTTGGATTGAACATCCACAGATAATATCTGGTCTCCCACACCCTGAGGGTCTCGTCGTTGTGGCCACCATACACGTACAGCTCCCCGTCGTAGGCAAAGGCTGCGTGAGCGGAGTGATGTTCAGGAACGAGCTGAGGAGAAGACGTGATGCTCTGCCAGCAGTCGTTCTCTGTGTCAAACACTCTGATGTTGTTGCATGGGCGCTCACGTGGAAACAGGCTCCCCCAGCCCCCAAACACAACCATCGTTGTCCCCATGACGGTGGCAGAGTGCTGTGATGAAGCAGGTGGTCTCCTCTGACTTTGATTAAAATGTTAACTTTTCCCAAAGATGACTGACATTATAGATGTCTGACATCATAGACCACATGAGTGACACAGTATGTCCATATATGGGCATTCCGAGATTGATGACATCAGGGATCTCCATATATGGGCATAAAAGGGACAAGACCATTAACACTTCCCCAGCCGGCCCAGAATGGCTTGTTGTGGACTAGCCGGAAATTTCTATCATTGTATTATGATCTGAGACATAGTATTATGATTACAAACATCAACAACAACGCGTGCCTTCTAGGATGGCTGCATTATTTTTTTCTCCTCCGTCAATCCCCCCGGTTAAAACTCACCAGAAGTAGCTCGATCTGCATTGGCATATAGTGGGGATTTTGGCCGAGTCGTCTTCTCCCCGTGCGTTTCGCGTGCGCGATCCGTGTGCATCAATGTGGGTGCATGTGATCATCTCCATAATAAGAATCCACAGAAGTATTTTCATTAGCCTAGCCGCTAGGACAATGGCTATGCTAGCGCTAACGTCCACACTGTCCAGTCAATGGCTAGAAGGCTAATCTGCCCCCGAAGCGATCAAAAGCACTTCTGGTGCATGCGCAGAGAAGAATCATGCTATTGGTTAGACCGGTGGTGAGACAGAGAAAGGCTAGCGATCGTTTTTTTCCCCCGATCATTATCACTTATTTCATTTTTAATGACCTAGTACGGAAAAAGACGGTTTGTTTTTTTCCGGCTAATTTTAGTACAGATGATGTACGGTATATTACGGTTTTAATATTAAGTGGCTCCCCGTGGCTTGCAAAGTGTTAATATATTACTGATATAGCCTATTAGTGAATCCATTTTCCCCATTGAATTGAATGCAAGTTCGCCAAGAGAGAGAGCATGCATATAAGTTGTTAATGTGAATATAACACAGATGCCTCTTGGACAGGAGGAGATAGCATGGCTACACAGGAGGAGGAAGATGTGAATTTTCACACCTGCACAGTGCACCCTGTTTCCAATCCGTCTGTCTGTCTGGCAGGGGCGTCAATTGGGTATGGCAGGGGTATGCAGCTGCCATACCCTGGGTCCAGGGGGGAAAATAAAAGTTACATTTAAATATAAATCCACGAATGTCTCTTTGTCTATCTGTTCTGGTTATTATGTAAACAAGTAAAACAACGACAAAGGCAAACTTTAACAAAATGGTCACTTCAACAAGGTATAATTATATTCTCCACACTTGTATTCTCCCCATCTTGACAAAATGGTATATTCCCAGGTTCCATAAGTCAGCTGCACAGGTGCAATTCATTATTATTAGGCTAATTGTGGCCCAAGAAACTGTAGAAATGGGGGGGGAAAGTACTTTAACTTAAACCTAACCTTAACAGTAAAACTGTGCCTGAACCTAACTTTAACCCTAAACCTAACACTAAACCTAACCCTAGCCACAGTCGGACTGATGGGACGCCAGACTATCGAGATTTTGCCGTCTGTCTGTCTGTCTGTCTGTCCAGACAGACATTTCCTGGGTCTAAAGCCCAACGGCTGGAGCTCTGGGCCCATGTCTGCACCAAAACCCAAACAGAGAGAGAGAGAGAGAGAGAGAGAGAGAGAGAGAGAGAGAGAGAGAGAGAGAGAGAGAGAGAGAGAGAGAGAGACAGACAGACAGACAGAGAGAGAGAATGAGAGAGAGAGAATGAGAGGGGGGAGGGGTTGGGTGAGGTTTCAATAAACGTCAGACTTCGTCTGCTATGTTTGGACTGCAAATTATTGCTGGACGGACCCTCTATTATTTTACAACCAGAAATCAGTGTCGAGAGAGAGAGAAGGACAGGTAGAGGTACAGTAGAGGGGCGGAGGGAGGGAGAGAGAGAGAGAGAGAGAGAGAGAGAGAGAGAGAGAGAGAGAGAGAGAGAGAGAGAGAGAGAGAGAGAGAGAGTTGGGGTGGTGGGGGCAAAGGAAAAGAAAACGGTGGAAGGGCGCCGGAGGGGGAAAACAGGGGGTTAGTGAATGCTATAATAATCTTAAAAAAATATGACTGGTCCGACCACAGCCCCCGGGCTAAGAATAGACAGAGAGAGAGAGAGAGAGACTTACTTATAGGTAGATTTGACTAGAGATATAGAGGAGAGGAGAGGAGAGGAGAGGAGAGGAGAGGAGAGGAGAGGAGAGGAGAGGAGAGAGGAGAGGCAGTTGGGTGGGATAGATGAGACAAGACCTAAAAATGTATTACAAAGCCTAGGTGATAGCTAGAAAACTACACAGCGGTGATGACTTATCACCGCAGACTGCAATCTGATAGGGCCACAAGGGGAGGAGACTAAACGTTGGACTGGGATGGGAGAGGACAAATGAGATAAAGAAAAAAAAAAGGTTTCTTTACAAAGATACCATATACTATAGGTTCTGTTAAGTGGTTCGTTCGTTCATTCATTCATTCCTTGCTTGCTCGCTCACACGATCCACCAATACACACACACACACACACACACACACACACACACACACACACACACACACACACACACACACACACACACACACACACACACACACACACACACACTCTCTCTCTCTTTGTGGGGACATGAGGTCCCCACAAAGTAGTATTTCCCTGTCCACACCAGGCGTGTCGTTCCCAGGATTTTATCTGAAGCCAACACGGAAGTCAAAGTTCCTATGATTGGCCGCTAGTTGCGCTGTTTTCCCCCTGCGAGGTACCAAAAAGAATTATTCTACATTGGATCCCATTCATTTTCCCCTTTGATTTTCTAACCTTAATACACATCGTCATACATACTTTATGGTTCCTATCGCTAGTTATTGCTAGCCTTTCAATCACCATCATATGCGTTTTGTCGAAATTTGGTCCAATGTATTTTAAAATAAATGATAAAGTTGCGGGGTGGGGGCGGGGCCGACTTCTGATGAAACTGATCTGCGGCCAGCCTGCATGCACTGATGCACAATTCAACTAGTTACCCAGAGCAGAGTAGATCTAACAACTCGTCGTAATGCGACGCACTGTTAGCTAGATCGTTTTTTTTTGTACAACGGCGTGTAAACATTTTTTACAAAATAAATCTATTATACAAACCCAGATTACAATGTACATTTAGCAGACGCTTAATCCAGAGCTATTAAAATGAGTGAGGACATAAATAAACACACATATATTCTCTATAATTATATAAATGTTAAAACATCGTTTTTGTTAATACGCCTACAATGTATTTACTCTTATAGGCATATCAGCCACAAATACACGACTTGGTATTTATTTATTATGAAGGCTACCTACTGCCCGATTGTGTAACAAGCCTATATATAATGCCACCAAAACAATGCGTCTTTATTTGTTTTTTCTCGTCATGATTTGTGCAAGTATGGCATGCCATTAAGCTAATAGCCCTACATAAACATATCGACACCAGCCAACATATTATCAGTGGCCACTTACAGCCAAAATAGCCTATGTTCTAAGCCAAGGGAAGCCTATATTATTTTATAAACTCCTCTTTAACATTGGCATATGGCATTCTTGATAATTTGTCATATGCCTACCACAGACTTACTTACATTAGGCCTACTTCAGACCATTTATCAAATATTTCATGTAACATTTTGGAAACTGAAAACAGCACTTTTTATATGAAGTTGCATGTCCTGCTATCCTGTATAATTGCCATACCTCATATACCTGTTGTTGGAGCCAGGATGGGAGATCTCGGTCGGGAGCTCTTTTGGAATTTGAAGTTGGTCATAGCAGGCTTCGGCGACGTGATGTTATGGCAATTATCTGGCTTTTTGTAGGTTTAGAACGGCTATTAGGTAATAATGTATTTCTCCCAAGTAACCACTCATATATAAAGTGGTATAGCCTATAATATAATATAAAACTAAAAAGAAACACTCAACATTTAGCCTCACCAAATGGTATTAATTAAAACATTTGAAAATAACACTGAGGCTACAGTATAATTGTCAATAGAACAGTCTGTCTGCACGTCAAACTAAGTTAGCACTTACATTCACTCACACATACAAATGTCACACAAATGTGCATAGGAACGCACACAAATAGACATAGGTTGATCTCACATTTTATTTCCAAAATATAAACCAGAATGAAATTGACTGAATCAAAGAGGAGGAATATGCTGAATGATGTACTACTGTAAAAAACATCAATCAAACAAAAATGACATGAATCAAGCGCATTTACGATCGCTGATTGAAATAACCTCTTTAGCCTCCCGGAATAATTAACCCACGATACTGCATGTCAGCTCAATAATTAGTTCATGAATCCATTCGTGAATCCAGCTTCTCTTCTACTGTAGGCTACTTAGCATGTCACAATCACAGACTGTAGTCACAATGGACAATTCATATGCATATTGCATCCATTCCTACATTAATCGCATTGTTAACATAGGTGTCAGCTTTTGTTAAGAGGTGTGACTGAGAACTATGAATGCAACTATGGACTATGAATGCAACCTCAGTCCTATAAACATCACAAATCCCTGTTAATAAATATGAATAAACACATGCATATTTCTCTGGACGAATGCCTCTTTGCTTTGTGAACAGTCTAGTGGACAACTAGCCCCATATAGAACCTCGAGACACAACAGTATGCAGCGACGGGTGAGGTTCTATATGGGGCTAGTGGACAACTAGATTATTATAAGAACCAGCGGAACTACACGGGCACTTTCAAAAGTGGAGTCCTCAACAAGGCTTCCAATGCGGGGTACGGAGTCCTAGACGGCCCGGTCAGGTTAGCGGTAGCCTCGGGAACCCAGGCTTGGTTAGCGGCGGCTGCAGCGGCTACTCCAGAGTCCAAACGTTCGGTGCTCAAATCTCCGTGGCAAAATTAAAACGTTATTCGGACATTTACTGTCACTGCGGTCCGTCTGTGTCAGCCATACTGGATTTGTTTTTCGCTGGCTGGCTTGTGGGCGGTCCACGTTCTCTTCTTCGTCTGCTATATTTTCGGCAGAGCTCAACACATTCTCCCATGTATCTCTGCGGTTGCACGTGACCGTTGGCAGCCAATAGCTTTCCTTATGATTCCTGGGGTACCATTCAAACAAAGATGGCGACACCCATACAAGGGGGAAAAAAACTCATTTTGGCTGCATAGAAAGCAATGCTCTGTCCATATTTTTCTACAGTCTATGGTCCACACACACACACACACACACACACACACACACACACACACACACACACACACACACACACGCACACACACGCACACACACACACACACACACACACACACACACACACACACACACACACACACACACACACACACACACATCCATCCATCCATCCATCCGCCAGACCGCCACCTGAGTTTACTATAAACGTATTGAATATCTAATATGACAGTTCTCAGCCTATTTCCTTAATTTTATTAGCAGGTTTCATCCAGACGATTTTCTTTTCTTTATTTATTTTTATTATTATTTATTTTACACACTAAGAAGGCTGGGCACACTATATTATGAACAAAATGTCATACCTCAACATTGAAGACAAACATCTCAATATAACGTTACCGTTGGACACAGTGCAGGCAGCACATACAGTATGTTTGAGCCGCTCTCTCGTCTCCGCACCAAAACATTATATTTCCTTCTTCGAAAACCGTGCCGTGACTCCTCGCTGTACCTGCAACCCCAAACAGGCTCCCTCGCCCCCAATTATATCCTCCCCCTCCTCCCCCCCAATTCACCAGCCCAGTCCAGACAGAATGCGGACATTCCTCAGGTCTGTCAGCGGTGGAAAGTAGGCCTAACGCCCACTGTACACACCTCCATTATTTAGACCTTACTTCAGGGGTCTTCAACGTTTTCAGGCCAAGGACCCCTTAGTTGAGAGAGAGATGAAGCAGGGACCCCCACAACCTGTTCATAGATTCCATATCGTTTCATTGTTTGACAGCACAATCGTCAGTGTGTTTTCAGATATTTAACCACTTAAACCGTCAACACTTAAAGGGATATTCCACTTTCAACAGGGAGCAGTGGAAGGGCCTCTCTCCACATACACACCCATTGTAACTTCAAACTCCATTTTAACCATTCTAGATTCATTAAAAACACCCATTATTTTTTCTGTTGACTCATATTACCCTCCTAAGTCCTAATATGAGCAGGCCGTGTTTTTTCGATAACTTTTTTCATTTATTTTTAATAATTATTTGGGAAAATGGAAAAAATGAAATACAAAAGAATAATTATTAAAAATAAATGAAAAAAGTTATCGAAAAAACACGGCCTGCTCACATATTAGGAGGGTAAAATGAGTCACCAGAAAAAATAATGCGTGTTTTTAATTAATCTATCATGATTAAAATTAAGTTTGAAGTTACAATGGGTGTGTGTGGGGAGAGGCCCTGGGCCTGGAGGGCCTGGTAACATTTACATCAAATATCTAAATATTCAATCAAGCAAATTAAAAACTGTTCAGGGTGTTCATAAAACCCTGATTAGATGATAAAATTACCAAAAGTTTTTTTGAAAGTGAAATATCCCTTTAAAACTCTTTGTCTGCTCTTTTTCCCCTCTACACCAATGCTCTTTGCCGAAAATAGCCGATCTACAAGCTCACTTAGCTCAGTGAGCTTGTAGAGAGCTTGTGAGCTTGTTGTGAGCTTGTAGAGCTTGTAGATCCGCTATTTTTGGCTAAAGTTCTCAGAATATGGACACTAGGGTTCAAGAAGTGGTTAATATAAAAAAGGAGAACAACTTTCTATCACTCAAAGATTTGAAGGTGAGTGCAGGCTACCTTTACTTCAGGTGCTTATTTCTATGCCAATTATGTTGTACTTTTAGGGAGAGTATTTTTTGCAGGTCATTCAGTCCGAGTGTATCAAATAAGCAACTGGGTTAAGCACCGTTGGTCCGACCAGTTTAACATTCACCAGGTTAGCATTCACCAGCGTCGGCAGGTTAGCATTTCTCCTGGTTATCATTCACCAGTGTTAGTTTTACTGAGGTTAGGGTTAAGGTTAGGTGTTTAGGTGTATCTCCCCCACCCCCCCCCTGACTTTTGTCACCTCCGCACAGCCAATCACAAGCTTCCGCTGCCTTAACCCAGTTGCTTTTTTGATACACTCGGACTGAAAGACCTGCAAAAAATACTTTCAAATGCAAACCTTTCACTCGTAACAGAGATCCTACATTGTGGTATTGCTATTGGAAAATAATTACTCTTTTTGATTGAATAAAAGTAGCAATACTGCAATGTAGAAATAGTCCGGAAGTAGTCCGGAATTCAAAATGTACTTGAGTAAAAGAACAATGCGACAGATTGTGAGCTTGTTGATCGGCTATTTTCAAATTGCGAAAATGTATATTGGGTTGAAGTGGTTAATGCATGTGTGTATGTATGTATGAATGTACCGTTAATGCTTGAGATTGGCACATTTCACCCAGGTTTCTCACTCAGCAACGAAATAAAAAGAAAATAAACAAAAATAAAACAATTCACAGGAGGCAAGCAGTGATCACCCCACGATTTCCACTGCAATGTTTTTAATTCACTACATTCCTGGTGCTTTTTTGAGAGTAAAAAAAAAAAAAGAAAAAAAAGAAGAAGACACGTTGTGGCATGTGTGATCGTGGCAGGTTGCCCCAGAAAATGTGCCGATCTCAACAGGCACTAACAGTATACTGTAATAATAATAATCAGTGCAGTACAGTACTTGAGTGAATGCACTTAGTCACTTTACACCACAGCTTAAAACATAATAACGGTAGTAGTACTTCTCGCCATGCACTCCAGTCTTTATATATAGACACTAGACTATAAACAGAGCTCTGACATGAGCAGGCAGTGGGTGATTTATTTCGGTCATTATAAAGTCCTGTTGATCTTGTCCCTCCAGCCATGTTGTCTTTCCACCCTGGAATTTATTTTCTCTCCTTCGTCTCGTGTTTCCTCCGCACCATGCCTTTGTCTCCGCTTTTTGCCAATTGTTCTTGGATTAAAGGTGAGCGTAAGTGTCAGTTGTTTTTGGTTAAAACAAACTCCAGTCTACATGGTGATCGGTCGCTGTATTCTAGTGCAATTAAGGGTCTTCTACAGGGGGTCCGGGATCCCTAGGGGGTCCTCGGAGTTACTACAGGGGGTCCTCCAAATCTTTGTGTGTCTAGTTTATTAAGGTCAAGTTTATTAAGTATTGGCGGTTCAAGTGGTTCAAGTGGTTAAAATCTGAAAACACAAATTGACATATCCAAAATACACTGATGAAAACTATATGGTATCTACACCGATGAAACTATATGGTATCTATGGGTTGTGGGGGTCCCTGCTTCATCTCTCTCTCAACCAGGGGGTCCTTGGCCTGAAAACGTTGAAGACCCATGTTGTTTGTTTAGTAACGGGTCTCCCCTACTCTCCAGCTTTGAAATAGACGGACAATACATTTTTATGCTGGGGTTGCTAAGTGTGCAAGTTTATAAGCTTCAGTTTCACGGTGTCCCTGTTCCATTTTTGTATGCTCAATTTTCACTTCCAATTTCAATTGTTTATGTTTACATTTTGATTTACTCTTGTTATAGGTTTGTTTGATTCCATTTGTACTCTCTGAGTTCCCATCAACATGAATCTCTCCCATATAGCGCCACCTCCAGGCCGATTTTTAAAAACACATTTTTGGACACTGCTCCTACAGATTTTGCCCTAAAATCACGAAAATCACTACACAGTATGTCTACACTCATGTCATCAACATGGATCAGGAAGATTTTGGCAAAACACATTTTTGCCCTATTTGTGGAGATAAGTGACCTACGGTCGCTTATCTCCCGATTAGGGAGCCTTACTGGTATGTAAAAGTATTGTTATTGTATAGCAGATATAGAAGTCCACATACAAATTACAAGCTCTGACAGTGTGATATAGGTTCCAAATGTGAGGAAAGATTCTTGTTCCTCAATGTTGAATACTGCTTATAAGGAATAAAACCAAACCAAATGTACTGTAACATACTGAATTGCATCTTCTTATTTATAAGAAGGTAATTTCTTTGCATCATGTTGAATATCATTGGATAGAATTCAATCTTTATCAAATCGCAATAAAATCAGGAAAAGGGGTGTATCGTATCATATCGGGAACAGGGGTGAATCGTATCGCATCGTATCGGGGACAGAGATGAATCGTAATGCATCGTGTCGGCAGGATTTCAATGTATCGCAAATATGTCGTATCACTGGTAGTGTATCGAGATGCGTATCGAATCGCCTCAGTGATGGAGATCAGCACCCCTATTGTGCACTCAATCATCCTGTGTGTGAAAAGTGTGACATTTTCCTGCATGCAAAAGTGCATGTATGTACTGTAGCTTGAAGACCTCCTTGAATTGTGCGTGCATGCGTGTGTGCGTGCGTGCGTGCGTGCGTGCGTGCATGCGTGCGTGTGCGTGTGCGTGTGTATCTAGGGGTGTTATTGGGGGAGACAGCAGTCACATGCACTTTCAGCTGATCAAACCTGCCGCTAAAGAGCCCTCGTCACCATTAAGTCGGACAGCTGTGATTAATGCCTCCGACCCGCCGTTCTGACCCCTGCCACGCTGGCCCCGTGACCTCCATGACGCCCTCGCTCCCCCGACGTCACACTGGAAACAACGCGCGTTTACTCAGGTAATACTGCACTTAAAAACAAGATTCCCTGGATAATACACCTTATACGCCTTAACCCTGTAAGACCCAAAAATAGAAATACTTGAAGATTTTTTGTAAAAAATAAATAATAATAATAATAAAGTTAGGTGTTTAGGTGTATCTCCGCCCCCTCCCCCGACTTCCGCCACCTCCGCGCAACCAATCACAAGCTTCCGCTGCCTTAACCCAGTTGCACGCTCAGACAGACAGACAGACAGACAGACAGACAGACAGACAGACAGACAGACAGACAGACAGACAGACAGACAGACAGACAGACAGACAGACACACACACACACACACACACACACACACACACACACACACACACACACACACACACACACACACACACACACACTGCGCGCGGAGACTCCCGTCCAGTACAAACTTCAGACGTGCTTCCTCAGAACAGGGGTCATCAATATATGTCCATACTGTACATTTCTAAAATGACAACTAAAGGACCTCTGGTCAAACATGTTGGTCAAATAGAAGAAATTGTGAAAATAGCAGATACAGTATACATGCTCACAACGCCTCACAACACGAGGCGTTGTTTGATCATCTATTTTCACAATGGAACAGATCGAGTCAAACTTGTAATGCCAACTCATAAAATTCCACGTGCTTGTCAGAGTCGCAGCCTGAAAAGGTTGAGAACCACTGCACTAGGGCAGCCCACACACTGCAGTGCCATACTATGTGGAAATGCAATATGACACTAATAATATTTCTTTATGGAATAATCAAATTATAGCAGTTATTTTCGAATTATTCCGACCAAAGCAAACACTAAAACAGATGGCGTAGGATTTTAGTTTTGGGGAATAATAATAAGAAATATAGCTGCAAGAAGCTGATAAAGTGGCCAAGCCAGGAAGAAGTAGAAAAGCAAAAAAGCAGCAAGAGAAAAAAAGCAGGAAAAGCAAGAAAAGTGGGAAAAGAAATCAAAGAAAAACTAGAAGTGTTCTTCCGAGAACAGGTCTCCGGCAGGTCAGGTAGGTTTTTTTGTCCTCCTGGTGGCGCTATAATAGGACAATGTGAAAAGGGCGCCACGTGTTCTTGGACCTTTCAGGGCAATCGGACGTTGCATGCGTGATTTGAGGCATTTTGTTCCAAAAATGTGTTTTGCAAAAGTTGACCCGCTGGTGGCGCAATAACAGGCCAATGTGAGAAGGGTGGCATCTATTCCTTGACCTAGTGGGAATATGCGTGCAAAATTTCACACAGGCTGTGTTCATGACTTGAGAAGTTTTTGGCCAATTTATTGCTGCTTGCAGCTATATTTATTATTATTAATAATTGTTTTGCACACTTCCTAGGCTGTTAGATAAAGGTCCTTAGATTGCGCATAGAACTTTTCATGCAAATTCCTAAAAAATCCCAGGATAAAAATGGGTTTAAGCATTTTACAAACTGCTCAAAATGGCGGAAAATCGAAGGGTTAAGACACAGATATGTTCCTCTTGAGTCAAGACACGCGTGTAAGCAAGTTGCATGTCTTCAACCCAAACGAGGCATGACTTATGCCCGTTTAAAGTTTGAATTTTCAAACGTTTTGTATAGCGCCCCCCTTTGGCCAATTGGAATAAGATTGATTGGTTTCAGTGATATTTGGACTAACCCTCTACATCTTTGCCAAATGTCATGAACATGTGACTTTGCATGTATGTTTTAGAGGCAGAAGAATAATTCGCATAAAACTGCAATATTCATTGAATTACTAAAAAATAATGTTTCAATTTAAAAGAAATCCCACCAGACAGTTTGACCATATTGGTCCAAAGTTCATGTAAAAAAAGGTTTGTGCACGTGACAAAAAAATCCCATGCAGGAGGAAATTTTTACTGTTTTTCATATAGTTCAAAATGGTGGGAGATCTAAAGGTCAGAGGTCAAAAGTAGGAGTGTAAAAGTTGTTCGGTATGAGGAGACGCATATCCAGGTTTCATGGCTGTACGTCAAACAGAGCATGAGCTATACCAAGTTTGCACTTTCAAAGGCTTCCTACAGCGCCACCTTTTGATCAATTGTTGCGAGCTTCGTGTTTTTGCCGTTAGGCATAGTCCTACCATACAGCCGAGTTTCGTAAAAAGCGACTGCACGGTCAAGCCACTAGAGAAAAAGTGGCGGAAGAATAATAATAATAAGAAAAACACCAATATCAATGAGTGGCTTTTGCCACTACGTGGCTTGGCCACTCATAATAGAAACTTCAATATCAAAAGTGGCCTCTGCCACTCCGTGGCTTGACAACTAATAATACTCGAAAATAGAAATTAGCCCACAATCAAGTGTTGATAATTGTTTTTATTTTTTTTAATTTTCTCCATAAACAGCTGTAATTGCATCCAGAGCACCACCTGGGTGGACTGATATTATTGCAAACAACCAGGTCAAGTGCTTTGTCACATGTGCCTACATCGTTTTATGTTTAAATGACACACACACACGTACACACAGAAATCCACATTGAATACACACCTTCCACTGCACAGGCAGGCCTGCTCTTATCAAGCCAGCTATCATGTTTATAGAGAAGTTACAGGAATAACTCCAGAATTGAACATTTTATGAGCTTGTAGATCTGCTTCTTTCATTGTGATACACTCTTGTATGAGGTATATTGGGCATTCATTTATGAAAAAAAAGAAGAAAAAGGTTGAAACTTACAGATAAGAGGTTTCTGCCCAACAGCTTTGATATAAAATATTACATTATAATTATAATAGACAGTTTCTGGAGTTGGAGTTGGACTTAAACAGCTTTCGGGCAAAGTTGAGACAGAATGAGTGGGTGTGGAGAGAGAGCCTCTGTGTACCCCGACTATCAGTATGATTTTGCAAACCCATATCATAACTATTTTCCAGTCATCTGTCACTTAAGGAACTGTGCCAGACTGGGACTACATACTCCAACACCCGACGCACCAAGCCTGTCATGCCTGCATTGACACTTTTCTGCCTGGTAGCCGCAAGTATTTCTACATTCACTTTGATAAAACATTTGAGTACTTCTTCCATCACTGTGCACTCATCTACACTCCTGACCGTCAGAGAATTATGCTGGTTGGTGTTTAGTTCTATTTGACACTAGAAAACCCGTCCAGGAAATCAATGAAACAAAGCCACCTGGCAAGAGAGAGAGAAAGAGAGAGCTTCCATTGCACTGGTACTGTTTTGGTAATGTTTGAGTTGCTAATGACATCACAGGCCGGGTTAATTACAGGGACATTTCCCACACTGTCTTAAAATTACACAGGGTTTCCTCCACTACTTGATTCGACACAGGGGAGCTTAGAGATCGGTTGCCCGCGGTTACACGAAGCACACATCGGCGCGTTGCCGGGGGCGATAGCGAAACAAGCTGATGTCACAGCGGGAACGAGCGGAAACGTGGTACTTGCGGGAAGATGCTCCAGGGAAATCCTCCTTCAACGGAGGACTCGGAGGATGATGGCCTGATAATGCCTGTCTTCTATGACCTACTGTATACCAGACCCACCATTCATCATGGATGAGCACCAGCGAGCTCTTGATGGAGTGACACCTGAGGTTCAGAATCAGCTTGTGTTGTACAGAAGTGGAGTATTCCATGAGAAGACAGAGGGGATAGAGGTGGAGTGGGAGCAGTATGATGTGGGATAGAAACAGTTCAACCATAAACTCTACCAAAGGAACTAGCCTTTGTATGGTGTCACAATTATTACATAATCGCAATTATTTTGATAATCGTAATAATCGTTTACATGTTGAAAAATGTTTATATCTGTTCAAACATTTCAAAAATAGTGGAAATAGCAGATCTACAAGCTCGTTGTGAGCTTGTAGATCGGCTATTTCCACTATCAATGTTATTTTTAAAGTGGAAAGTTGTCAAATATGTCCTTGATTTCTTTGTATATGGTTTTGAATAGAGCTTTATTAAAAAAAAAGAAAAGAAAATTGACCAAGTTGAAAAAATCCACCACATTTTTCTCCTCTGAGGAAATGGCACAGCCTAAGCCTAAGCTTTCTTTTCATAATTTAAAAGTTTTTTTCCCCCATTTATGTGGACAGTGAAAGACAGAAAATGTTCACAAAGGTGTCAAAGGACATTCATTTTTGCCATTTGTCATGAATGATGATGAAGTATAGGGTCAAGGGTGATGTATTGACAGCTGATTGGCCACTTCTTTCCTCCATTCCTCCTTGGACCTACTGTGGCTCTATAGCACAGAGGAAAGAACTTTGCCTAGACTAGAGAATCAAAGGTTGGTGGTTCAAGACCAGTGACGAGTGCACCTGTCTTTCACTGTCTGTTTTGTCTTGTAGGTCTATGTCATGACTTTTGAATAAAGATAAGAAAAAAAAATCCACCAAATGTTCCCTTCTCTTAGGAAATGGCACAGCGCAGAGGCTTTCCACCTATGCTTTCCACCGAGGAGGAAAGCGGAAATCGCAATTATTTGAGTGACAATTAATCATCATGTAAAATGTCATAATCGTGACAGCACTAAGCCTTTGGTCCTTAAAGGAGTACTTCACCCATTTTTAACCATATAGTCTAGGCCTAATTGTTTCTCACTGATTCTCAGTATGAGATGGCACCATTTTGGTCTACTCACTCTGTGTCTCAGAAAAAGGTAGTGGACAGCTCAGAAAGATGCCTACCAGTGACAGAAGATTTCAAACTGCTTTTTGGGGGTTTTGTTTTGTTTTGTTTTGTTTCTGTATATGCATGAACAATGTCTTCTACAGTATTTCAGCATGCTAACTCTCTATTAGCTTTGAATCCACATTGATGGTGTCTCCGGTAGGCTGTTTTCTGTTTTAACTGTAAATGATTTTTCGACAATGAATACATAAGTACATATAGCCTACATATAGGCGCCATCCTCATCAAAAAGGATATACAAACACAATAAAGCTAGAAGATTATTTCAGTTGCGGTCCACAGCCGACCAATGAGATGCAGAGTGAGCAGACATACATGGTGCCATCTTATAATGAGCATTAGGCTATTAGCAGGACCAATTATGCATGCAGATGAGGTTGAAAAATAGGAGAAGTACTCCTTTAACCTGACATAAATGTGCCTAACCTTAACTAAACAATATAGAAGGTGTTGTTATTATTAATAATGGCAGGTTTGAGTCAACATGGTCTGCAGTTTCGGACTTGACATGGAAATTATTATTTCTTACTTCAAATATTGATGTATATGTGGGTTTGGATGAAGCTTGAGAAATGTGACGGCTTTGGCGTTGGATCATGTTGTACCGTAGCAAAAATAAAAGGTTTGGACAAAAATGGCTTTTGTGTCTCTGAAATAATATTTGACGTTGGTTGGGAGCTTCTTAACACTCAAAACCACATGTAATATCACAGCTACTGTAATACCAGCATGCCGATACATCTGTCTAAACGTAAGTTATTAACAGCGGTCTCAGATTGTTTTACTTACCGTAAGTGAAAGCACAGTAGCATTACAGTGTAGAAATACAGTTGACAAGTTCTGCAATCATTTTACTTAAAGGTAGGGTAAGACTCGCTAAATCGGGAAATAAGTGACCGTCAAATGGCAATGGTAGCCAATCCGGAGGGAATATGGGAAATGGGACAGATCCATGTTGATGACCAGACTTTGGAGATACTGTGTATCGCTTTGCGTGATTTTAGGGCAAAAAACACTAGGAGCAGTGTCCAAAAATGTGTCTTGCTAAAATCTGCCTCATGGTGGCGCTAGAAGAGGGCCATGTGAGAAATGAGGGGTTGTGCTAGGTTGTGGTTTGGCAGCCAATGAGTCTGTGTGCAAAGTTTGGCATGGCTCGGGGCAACGGTGGCGGAGATATGAGTAGGGGAAAAGTGTGACGTGACGGACAGACAGACAGACAGACAGACAGACAGACAGACAGACAGACAGACTGACGGAGAGACTGACAGCCGGTGGAGGTTTTGATAGTAACTGCGACCTGACGGTTGGTCATATTCTTTGGTGTTTTTGTTAAAAAGTTAAAAGCTCTATATTCTGCTATACAAAGAGTGTTTGTTGATGAGTAACAACATAACATGAGTCTCCCTGTCTCTCCAGCTCTTTGATAAACAGAAAATACATATTCAGGTAGTTTGCAAATGTTTAGCCAATCAGGATTGAGTATATCAGCTTAAAGGGATAGTTCACCCCAACAAATAACTTTTTCTTTTCCTATCGATTACTCACCCCAGACTTGCATTCATGGATATTTGATGACCAGCAGTGGTTGGAACTATGGAGACACAAAGAGTCTCCTCAAATCATTGGCTTAGGAATGTGACAAAAACATATCTTCCATGGGGTGAGTAATCGATAGAAAATCGATATAAACAAAGTCATTTTGGGGCTACGTACTTTCCCTTTAGCAGGAGAGACAATTAAAGGAGTAGTTCACCCCCAAAATGACTTTTTTTCTATTTATTATTCATGCCATGGAGAGTAGAGTTCAATACTATTTTTTGGTTTTTGTCACATTCCTAAGACAAAAATTTGATTAGAGTAAATTTACCCCCATTGATTCCGGATGGTGACCCGTTTCGAAACGGGTCACCATCCGGAATGAATGGGGGTAAATTTATTGTTATCACATTTTTGTCTTAGGAATGTGA
>NC_137819.1:21407657-21485157 GCF_963921795.1 Nannobrachium achirus
TCTCTCTGTCTCATTTAACTGCAAACTCACCTTAACTTTTAATTCACCTTCTCTTGTGAACTCTTTTCCTTCCTGTCTGTTTTATTTCCCTTCCTTTCTCTCCATAAAGGATGAGTTAGGCCCTGGCAAACAGTCACACTTGCGCACACACGCACGCACGCACGCACGCACGCGCACACGCACACACACACACTTACACTTCATTACAGTCCACAATCGGGCATTCATACCGTCCATTTAAAATCGTTCTTACTTTCAGCTGAATGGTGGAAAGTAATTACCTGTACATTTACTCAAGTATACTGCACTCGTGTACAATTTCTTGTGCGCATGCAGGGCTCCATGATGTGGACAGACTCGGCGCAGATAGTGTTTGACAAACAGTTCACTTCTATTAGACCAGTGGTTCTCAACCTGTGGGTCGGGACCCAAATTATTTTGGGTGTTCCCCCAACAGGTTCCCCAGATGATTAACTTAATGTGCAACATTGTTTTCTCTTTCAACCGTTAACAAACCAACATAAGGTTTATGTCTATAGAGGGTATCTGCACATTTCTAAAGTGACAATTTAAGGATTTTTCAATACCTCTAAAATGTTTAAGAATGTTTTTCACAAAAATAGCAGATCTACAAGATCATAATCTCTCAAGACAGATTCAGAGCTCTGCGGTCGTATCTATCGACTATCGGCAGCTCCCGGTTTGAAAAATCTAAATAATGTATGTATTTAAACATTTAAAATGATTGTGATGCTATATAAACTACCCCCCCAGAGCCCACTTGGAGAATCAATGAGCTATACAGCTAAAATATAAAATGACACATATTTTCTGTTCGGTTAAGCCACTAATCATAGTAAAACGGGCCTGAGTTACAACTGTACTTAGACCTCTTCTTTTTTCCTGTCTAAACCAAATATCTTTGCCACAAAGTAGCCCATATGTTCCCCCCAGAATAGGGATGCTGGGATTCAAGTGGTTAAACTTAGATGCTGTCATGTGGTCTGGCCAGTTTGGACGCAGCAAGCATACGGTGCGTGTGCGTGTTTATTGTGCGCGTCAGGGCCGGACTGGGACACAAATTCGTCCCCTGCATCTTGGCCCAGACCGGCCCACCACATGCAAGCGGCGCGAACCGAACACAGAAGATCTACAAGCCCACAGCGCATTGAGGCAGCGGCGCGTTGTGGGCTTGTATGCTGTTAAATGACTCCTAGGCCGGTGCCACTGAAGGATTGGCCTTCTCCACTTAGTGGCTGCCCGGCCCCTCTAACTATCCTAAAATGGTGTCAATTTTTTTTTTTTTTTTTTTTTTGGCCCACAGGCCCACATATAGTATAGTATAGCCACACCAGGCAATGGGGGGCTAGAGGGGGCTTTAGCCCCCATGGTGAAGGTTTAGCACCCCCTAAGCCCCCCCCCCCCCCCCCCACCCCAAAAGCCCAATACTGATCAAACATATTTAAGGAATAAATAAATAAAATGTATGATGATTATGTGAAAGACAATTGACAGACTTCTATGTAAACCTACTAAATCATAAGCTGGAAAGCATCTTCAGCCTCACAAAAACCCTATCCGATCACCTACAGTCCTCAGATTTGGAGCTGGAAACTGCCAATGATCTGGTCTGTTCAGTTACCCATACCCTATAAGCGAGAGAATCTCGTTTGTTATATTAGTATTATTCATTATTGTTGGTTAGCAAAATCAATTAGCCCCTGCTCTAAAAAAGCCAGCTCCCCCATAGCCCCCCCAGTCACAATTCTCTGGAGCCGCCGCTGCCAGGCATATGCCCGGTATGCCAGATGCCCAGTCCACCCCTGTGTGTGCGTGTGCGCACAGAGGAGGTCGCTCTGTGCCATCAAGTAAGAGTAAATGTACATAGTTACTTTCCATCACTCTGGCTATTCGCTGGCCGCATGAAATTGAACTGAAGGCCCAACCAAACCAAACACACTATTACTAAGTACAGAGAGGAGGGGGAGAGGGGGGGGGGGGTGCTATTAGTACAGCAAATCACAGCACACGCTAGCGTGAAAGGTCAGGCTGGAAAAGTTTGGTTGTCTTTCACAACGTCACTAAATAAAATCTACAGGATCCCCTTTTTTTACACACACTAAAATCACACACTGTTAGTATTCGTAGCCGTGGCAGAAAATCCTCCACACCCTGTAGCTGCTCGACCTCCATTTTTCGTCGCTGTCGGGCGGAAACCGGTCTAAAACCGCTCATTTTGTATTTACTATTTATCATTCTAAAAATGATTGAAAATTGTCAAAATAGCCGATCTACAAGCACACAATGCCTTGCACCGCGAGGCGTTGTGTGCTTGTAGGTCTGCTATTTTCACTGGTTCTGTGCGACAGTCTTGTATGATGAAGCAGGGCTTTACTTTACGAGAAAAAAAATACACATTTGAAACTTGGAGCTACAAAGTTTCTGCCCGACAGTGACGATTTGTCAGTCCATGTGATACTGAAATGTAGTGATACGATATACCACCAAATGAATCTCTCGATAATCTGTCGACATCGCTGCTTGAAACGTGTAGTACAGAAGCACACGAGAAGTCGATCATAACATCACACCTCACCGCTACTCACCAGTTAAGAGTGGGGTGGCTCAGAGTAGATGACAGAGTACAGCAACTTGCAATGGGCCTGGTGTACAAGATACACTACACCACTATGATACCCAAGTACCTGTCAAAATACTTTATAAACATTAAGGATGTCCATAATTATAACACCAGAGGCAGCGCCACAGATCACTTCCAACCCAGAGTAAAAACCAACAAAGGGTCAAACTCGTTTTTCTGCTATACCACCAAAATGTGGAAAGCCTTACCGAAGGCCATAAAGGAGTGTGGATCACTAGCATCCTTTAAAATTGCCCTGAAAAACCACTTACAGGCAGCAGCCGTTCGCAACTGGTAAAAAAATGAACCTAGCCCTACCCTACCCTCCCCTGCCCCTTCTTTGTATATACTGTTTGTTTAGACTTAATGTTTTCTTTTTTGTTTTTCTTTACATATCTACTGCATAGTACTGTGTTCTATTTGTCTGTCATTCAATGTTATATGAGATACTTCAATGGTTTCCAGTGGAAATAAGCTTAGTCTTTTCATGGATCTCCTTTTAGTAGACCTTGTACCAGTGAACTGTACCGTCATGAAACTGTACCTTTTCCTATGCAAACTTCTAATAAAGTCTTCAATCAATCAATCAATCAACAATGTTGACATTGATCATAAGACGCATATTCATGCCTATGTTCCCTCAACCCTATATGTTCCCTCATCCCAAATTAGACCCTTATGTTCCTTCGACATCGCATATTGCCCTTCCATAATGTGCTGTTGTTGGGGTCACCTGTTGGGTTTCCCTGTGCTCCTCAAGGTATCCCCCAAAGGCAGACCCTCTCTCTGGCAGCACAGCTTGGATCTTATGCTGTATCCAACATGACAGCCATGTAAACAAACACACAATGTCATTTACAATATAAAGGTCGCTCTCAAGAATGTTTTTGAAAACATTTGAAGCAGGAAGTAGACAACGTTTTCCAAGGCGACATATCTTGTTGTTACTTTTGGGTCAAGTTATTCATTTATTAAAAAGAGTGATGATTGACAGCACGTTTTATTATCCCTTGAGTATACAACACATCTCTCAATTTAAACCTTTTTTATGGGTATTATGTGTTGTGAGCTTGTAGATCAGCTGTTTTCACAAAAACAAATTTCACCCACTTTTTTTACACATACTTATACATGCCTATGATGTAACAAAAAAAAAAAAAAAAGCTGTACTTTTTACTCCACTACAATTATTTGAAAACCTCAGTTACAAGTTATTTGTTATTTGTAGATTTTGAATATTATTAACACAAACAGTGCATTAAGAGATCCATGATAGCATAACATAACTTGGCAAGGCATGTTTTGATGATGATAATTGAGTACTTTTACTTGAGTAAAATGTTTTATTGACCGACTAGAAATGTTGGACTCCATAATTGGACAAGACTGACCTCATCAACATGACATCAGTAATTGGAGGCCACTGTATCAATATAAGTGGCAGATGTCTGTATAACATAACAGTATTCAACAACACTTGAAGAGGCTGCTATAGTTCATCGTTGTCTGTTTGTGAGATGTTGAGGTGGACTGTATGTCTGAGAAAAGGACCAACACAAGGTTTTAATGCTGCTGTTCCTGTGGGGCACAAGGTGTACTACTTTGACAGGTACAATGACAGAGATATGATTGAAGTCCATATCTTCAATATACTGTCTTTGCGCTGGAGGAAGTTGCCTCCAGTGACGACTGGAAGAGGAAAACGTCCTGTTGAGGTTCCCTCCACGTGTGATAGCCACACAGCTGTACTGATACAAGGTATCGTTTACATCTGGGGAGGCTACCCACAATGCAACATTCTCTATGCATTTGATGTCGACACCCACAGGTGGTTGAAGCCCAAGGTGTCAGGGACTGCTCCAGAGGGGAGGTGTGGTCACTCAGCCTGTGTCTTTGGGAAGCTCATGTATATCCATGGAGGATTTAGCTCCAAGATACACTCTAATGACATCTACAAGTTGGACACCACAATAATGGTCTGGTCTTTGATTAACACCAGTGGAGCCACACCACCTGTTTCAGCATATCACTGTGCTACTGTCATCGGGACAAAGATGTTTGTATTTGGGGGCTGGAGGGGAGGCGACGAATACTACAACAACATCAGAGTTTTTGACACAGAGACCAACTGCTGGCTGAACACACCTTCTACACAGCTCCCTCCAGAGCAACGCTGCGCTCATTCAGCCTTTGCCTACAATGGAGAGCTGTACATATTTGGTGGCTGCAACAGGAAAGATCTGTCCTTAAAAGATCTGTGGAAATTCAATCCAGAGACCCTCTCCTGGAAGAAGGTTGAGCCCAAGGGAAAAGGCCCGGATAGGATGAGCGGGATGTGCTGTTGCATGGTGGGAGATCGTATCATCCTCTTTGGAGGATGTGCACCCGATCAGCTGTACATCTTAGACTTGAGTCCTAGTCTGAAGTCATTATGCAAGCTAGCAGTTATTCAGTACGGTGTGAAGCAGTCTGAACTCCCACATGACATCAGGTGGGAACTGGCTGCCATGACAAAGAACAGCAACAGTAGTGGACAAACTAACTAGTGTCTATAGTTTTGAGAGAGATGATGAATGAATAACTGAATTGGATCTTTTTTTTTTTCCATTTCCTGAAAAGTAACCATTTGGGATTAAAAGTTCCCACCCGACAGTAACGATATGAGGTCATAGTGTCACAGAACATGGAGAGAGATCAACTCAACTCTGCTGTGTACAAATCTAATGGCCTGTGATTCCAAACCGCTATAACGCACCATCACCATCTTGCCATAGTGGCTTCCACCTCTTCTGAGCACGGGGACAAATGGACAGATGGACAGATGGAGGGAGGGGATGAGACATCATGTCCACAGTCACACTACACTGGACATTTCGTGCACTGCTTTCTGTGCATCCATCCATCTTCAACCGCTTATCCAGAATCGGTCGCGGGGGTAAAAGTTCCAACTGCAAATTCCTCCACTCCTTCCAGGAGTATACTGAGGCGTTCCCAGGCCAGTGTGGAGATATAATCCTTCCATCTGGTCTTTGGTCTGCCTACTTTGTCCACCACTGCAAATATACTGTATAGATAGGAGGGTGATACTAGGCCACACCCACCAGTTCATTAAGTATGCCTGGTTGTCAGGTGGGTGGTGACCCACAATGTTGGGTGAATGGTAAAAGGGGATGGGATGAGTTTATGATGTCATTAACTTTTAATCGACCAAGAGGCTTTCTGCTTTCAGGAAGTAACCAAATATACACAAAAGGAAGACATATTTGAATATTCTAACCCCACCAGGTGGTCTATTAGAGTAACTCCATAGACCCATACAAAACAGAAAAAGTGCAAAACTATATGGCACCAATGAATGCAAGAACAATGGCTTCTAATTTCAGCACGCTATTATAACTTTCCATGACGAGGTATAGGCTGTAGTTTAGCGAGGATTCCCCATTGATGATGTCACTGGTTGTCAGATTTGGAAACTGTCCATAAACCACCAATGAGACACAGAGTGATTGACAGCAACACTAGTGGTCCAGGTACTGTACATATACCACATGTAGGCTCTAATGTAGCCTGACAGTGTGTCACACGTTCGAGTCCCGATCTCCAGCACCTGTCTTTTCTTTTTTACAAGGTAGGGATCAGCCCCATATGGTGTGCTTCCGGTAGAATCACACCGGAACCAGAACACAAGAAATTACGCCATTGGGAAAAACGCATCTCCATTCTCTCCCCCACTGATTCAGTTTTTTCCTCTGCTTCATTCGCTCACTCTCTCTTCGCTCAATTGTGAATCCATTTCCTCACCCTGAAGAGTTGGGTGACCCCGAAGAGTTGGGTGCTATCTATCTATGTTGGTTTTAATGTTAGGGTAAGTGATATCATTTAAGTTTCAGTTTCAGTTTTCATGTAGGTGACAGGCGGGGGACTTCCTCCAATCATGATCAAGTGGGGGGCGGGCCTTGGTGCACGTAAGGCCGGCCCCCACTCGACCATGATTGGAGGAAAACCTGTCTCCTCCACCAAAACTGAAACTGCTTTTTTTCTCCTCAGAGGACATAAGGCTGAAGTCCAAATATGGACCAGACACTCTATATAGAGTACTATATAGTAACTAGTAATATCAGAACATAGACCCATTGTTTTTATTTGAATTAAATGAAATCATTTACCCTACCTTTAAGTGGTTAAATCCATCTCTCTCTCTCTCTCTCTCTCTCTCTCTCTCTCTCTCTCTCTCTCTCTCTCTCCCCCCCCCCCCCCCCCCCAGAGTGCAACAGACCAACTCAATTACAGACAATTATGGGGATTCCCCCAAAATTACTCCCCAAATGGGACTCACCCTCTCTTTCTCTGCGTGCCCCTAAATGTTTTGCACATGAGCAGAGGTGTTAAAAACACCAGGGGGAAACACCATTAATACAGACCTCTGCACCTCTCTGGAACTTTCCACCTCCTCCCTACCTGTCCCAGAGGCCAGGAGAGAGAGAGAGAGAGAGAGAGACCCACACCTTCACACGCACGCACGCACAAACGCACGCGCGCGCGCGCGCACGCGCACACACGCACACGCGCACACGCGCACACACGCACACACACACACACACATACAGAGCACTTATAAATTTGCTATTTTGGAACTTTTTTTTTTTGGAAAAGGTAAAAAAATACGAAAAATATTTATCCAGGACTTTTAGGGATATTTTCCATACTGTGCCTGCTACTTGCCTTACTTCCACTATACATCTTGGAAGCAAATATACTTTTTACTCTTATTTGAGAATGTGGTTAAAAATGTACAAAGGTGGACCACCATATACAGTATAGACACACTGTTTTTGATTGATTGATTGATTGATTGATTGATTGATTGATTGATTGATTGAATACTTTATTAGCAGTTCGCATATTGGGGAAAAAACTGGACAGTACAGTTCAGATACAATGTCAATTGGGATTTAAGCCCAAGAAAGCATAGGTCTATAATGGGGTCCTTTGTACTACTGTAGTACATGTACTGTAGACAGGGGTGCTTGTTTGGTCTAGTTCTGGTCTAGCACCTGGAGATGCTTGGTACGCACCTTATAATGTTACAGATTATTTGGCCAAATATTTATGACCAAATAGGAGGCTACAAAGCAAACATTTCACTGCTGATTTAGAGCACATTACATAGGTATAGTTAAGTGCAATTTTGTTATCCTTATTTGTGTTTTGTATATTGCAGGTACAATAGTGTGTGTCTCTCTAAGAGACGGGGACTGTATTGGGCGGTGCACGCCCCGGAAGCTTTAGTTGGTTGCACGTACACAACGGGGGCAACATGTGTCTGTGAGAGGAGCTGCAATAAACAACCTTTGTAGTTAAAGTACGTTGTCAACAGTGAGTTATTATATCGGTCATAACCTGCACATGGTGTCAGAAGTCAAGCGGTGAAGATGGCCAAGTTTAACCCTCCCGACAACTTTGATTTTACCCGCCCGGATCAGTGGCCGGAGTGGCGGCAACGGTTCCAGCGCCACCGGCTAGCCACAAAGCTAAACCTGGAGGATGGAGTCGTACAGGTTAGCACTTTGCTGTATGCGCTCGGAAAGGAGGCTGAGCAAGTTTTCAACACGTTGCTTTTCGAGGTTGGGGAGGACAATGTGGACTATGAGACTGTGTTTGGAAAGCTGAATAATTACTTCATTCCTAAAGTGAACGTCATCCACGAACGGGCTCGTTTTTACCTCCTCACATAAGAGGGGCGAGTCGGCGGAGGAATATATCCGTACGCTTTACGAGTTGGCCGAGACCTGTCAATTTGGAGCAGCAAAGATTGAAAATATTCGAGACAGGCTGGTGATCGGGATCCTGGATAAAGAGCTGTCAGAGAAGCTACAGTTAACAGCGGATCTAACGCTGGAGAAGGCTGTGGAGATGGTGAGACAGTCTGAGCAGATAAAAGGGCAAGTTAGTCAACAGGCTAATTCTGGCTCGGGTGATGCAACATTCCTGAGTGAGGTCGCTTGCACATGTAATTGTAACTGCGGGGCTGCGACGTCCCTGAGTGAAGTCAGACACAACGCACGCGCTGCACCTTTCCTACAACAAAGAGGACGGGGAAGGACACAAGGCAGCGGCGGTTTCCAGGGAGCAGCAGCGGCAGCAGCAGGGCATCGCGATGGGGGTGCCACAGAGACAAGGTGCTTCAGGTGTGGGCGGAACCACCCTAACAGCGTACAGTGTGCGGCCAGGCAGGCGAAATGTAGAAACTGCCAAAAGATTGGACATTTTGCCGCTGTGTGCCGCTCTGCGAGAGTGAATGAACTGACAACGATGGAGCAGCAGGATGACGGCTACGGAGAGATGCAGTTCATTGGTGAGATAAAAATACCTCTATGTGGCAGATTCTAATAGGCCTTGGACTGTTAAACTGAAGATCTGTGACACTCCTGTCACTTTCAAGATTGACACTGGTGCAGACGCCAGTGTGATTTCAGATGACACTTATCGCCAGCTCAAATACCAGCCCTTGTTATCTAGTGATCGCACAGCTTTTGATAGCCCCGGAGGTAGGCTTGACTGTCTAGGTCTGTTCACTGCTGTAACAAAGCGCAAGGGCAAGCAGTTTAAGTTCAACATCCGTGTGATCAAGACGGCTCATGGCAGCAACCTGTTGGGCCGTGAAGTTGCAGTAGCCATGGGACTCGTGAAGAGATTGGAGGAGGTACAAAGCACATTTGGGGCGGATCTGGGCCTCTTAAAAATAAAGCCTGTGAAAATATGCCTGCGGGAGGATGCCGTCCCGTACAGTGTCACCACAGCAAGGAGGGTGTCGGCCCCTCTGTTTCCCAAAGTCAAGGCGGAGCTCGCAAGGATGCTCAAATGTGACGTCATAGAGGAGATCAAGGAACCAACTGAGTGGTGCGCCCCGATAGTTCCAGTCCCCAAGAAAAGCGGTGAGGTGAGGATCTGTGTTGATCTCAAGCGATTAAACACTGCTGTGAAAAGAGAGAGATTTGTTCTACCCACCATAGATGACATATTGCCAAAACTAGCAGAGTCTCGTGTGTTCTCCTTGCTCGATGCAGCGAGCGGTTTCTGGCAAATTCCACTAGAGAAAGAGACTGCTAAACTGACCACGTTCATCACCCCAGTGGGTAGGTTCTTTTTCAAACGTCTTCCTTTCGGGATCTCCAGTGCACCGGAGATCTTTCAGAGAGAGATGTCGGTTCTGTTTCGAGGCCAAGAGGGAGTCGAGGTGTACATGGACGACATCCTAGTCCATGGAAGAGACGACATGGAGCACGAGCAGAGACTCCAGAATGTTCTGCGTATCCTCAGGAACGCGGGCCTGAAGCTCAACGACCAGAAGTGCTTCCTGCACCAGAGGCAGCTGAACTACTTGGGACATCAAATCAACAGTGAGGGCACCCCGCAAAGGTGAGCGCCATCACAGAGCTACAGCCACCAAGTGACGTGCCTGGCCTGAGGAGGTTCCTAGGTATGGTCCATTATCTCGGACGCTTCCTGCCTAACCTGTCAGAAGTGATAAAACCACTCAACGACCTGCTGAAGTGCGAGGCCGTGTGGATCTGGGATGCAGCACAAGATGAGGCATTCAATAAGGTAAAGCGAATCATCTCCACTGCACCTACACTAGCATTTTATGATGTAAGCAAACCTACAGTAGTGAGTGCAGACGCAAGCAGCTACGGGCTAGGCGGTGTACTGCTACAGAGGCACTCAGATGGACTGAAACCAGTAGCATTCTGTTCGAGAACACTAACTGATGCTGAGAAGCGCTATGCGCAAATAGAGAAAGAGTGTCTGGCTGCTGTTTGGGCCTGTGAACGATTCTCCACTTACCTATATGGCCTGGATAGCTTCACAGTCCATACGGACCACAAACCACTGGTCCCTCTGATCAACAACAAAGACCTCGATAATGTTCCCCTGAGGTGCCAGCGGTTGCTCATGCGCATTATGAAGTACAACCCCATTGCAGAGTACGTACCTGGGAAGACACTGACAGTAGCTGACACACTTTCCAGACAGCCATTACCTGTAATCCTGAGTGAAGTGTCAGAACTAACCTGTGATGTTTCAGCGTTCGAAGATGCAGCTCACACAGCGTGGCCAGTGTCACCATCCAAACTGGAGAAGAAGGAGGAGACGAGGATGGACACTGAGCTGCTGGTGGTGAGCAGACTGATTGCAGAAGGATGGCCGCAGTACGTGAACAGTGTACCGGCACAGGGCAAAGCATATCATCACTGCAGTAACAGCCTGTCAACATCGAAGGGTCTCGTGCTATACGGAGACCGCATCGTGATTCCTCACAGCATGAGAAAAGAGATACTCCAGCGGTTGCACGATGGACACCAGGGCATCACCAAGTGCAGACATGACTGTGTGGTGGCCCGGGTTGGAAAAGGAAATCCAAGAACTGGTAACTAAATGTCCCGAGTGCATGCGAGTCAGACCTACACAGAGAAAGGAGCCTCTGATTACAACTCCACTGCCACAAAGGCCCTGGCAGGTGATCGGTGCGGACATCTGTGAGTACGGGAAACAAAACTACTTGGTAGTTGTTGACTATTATTCTCGCTACATAGAAATAGCTCATCTGCCAGACATGAAGAGTGAGACCACAATTGCCCGTTTTAAGAATATCTTCTCCAGGTGGGGTTGCCCAGATGAGCTCCACACGGATAATGCAAAACAGTTTGTAAGCAAGGTATTTGACGGCTTCACTGTAATCTATGACTTTAAGCACATCACCTCTAGCCCTCACTATCCTCAGAGCAACGGCGAGGCTGAGAGGGCGTTACAGACAGCAAAGAAGATCCTACGGCAGGATGATCCGTTTCTGGCTCTCATGAGCTACAGAGCTACCCCAATACAGGCCACGGGTGCCAGTCCTGCGCAGCTGATGATGGGCCGTCAGATCAAGACAACGGTGCCTACAATCGATAAAGTCCTGTTGCCTGAGTGGCCCAACTTCACAAGGGTGCGTGAGGCTGATGCCGAAGCAAAGAGCAGCTACAGACGTGCCTACAACCGACGCTACGGTGCCAGAGCGCTTCCACCTCTCCACCCAGGGCAGAGCGTGGCAGTGAAGCTCGACGGGGAGTCTGGCTGGACGACGGCGGCGACAGTTCAACAGCCACACTCAGCTCCGAGGTCCTATCTGGTCCAGACTGACTACGGGACCCTGCGGAGAAACAGGCGCCACCTACGACCGACGTTCCCTCCTGGTGAGGGGGGGACACACAGGTGGGCGAGCAACAGTCACCACCCCAGCTTACACCTCCGAGTTCACCTGCCAGAGGGGCCGCGTCACCGGCGAGAGAGACTGTTTCCCCTGATCGAGAGCCTGCAGATCGTCTTCCAGATCGAGAGCCTGTCCAGGGGGAGCCTGAATGTCGTCTTCCAGAACCGGCCCGGGTGACTTCCAGGGGCAGAGTGGTCCGCCCGCCTGAAAGGTTTAATGACTTTGTGAGTTAATGACATATAGCTTGCCGCAATGGAGCAGAATAATCTCCGGCAGCTATAGAGGTGACTGGGTAGTCCACCCCATAACCTCAGTGTCATTGGTTTGTTCTGCTGTGCCTTTCCCTTAAAAAAAAAAAAAAAAAAAAAAAAGACAGAGGGGGAGGGGTGTTTATTTATCACAGCACTTTTCTATTTCTTATTAATGTTTGAAGTTACAGAGAGGTTTTCTACTGCACTGCTAAATCTGAGTCCATACTATTTGTGCACTAATTCTGTATTCAGCAGTATACATGGTCTCCGACTCAAAGGAGGGGAGATGTCATATGAATATATATTGCAGGTACAATAGTGTGTGTCTCTCTAAGAGACGGGGACTGTATTGGGCGGTGCACGCCCCGGAAGCAATTAGTTGGTTGCACGTACACAACGGGGGCAACATGTGTCTGTGAGAGGAGCTGCAATAAACAACCTTTGTAGTTAAAGTACGTGTCAACAGTGAGTTATTATATCGGTCATAACCTGCACACTGAGGTTTCTTGATGCCACAAGACTAAAAGACAATAAATGATTATGGAAAGAAAATGTGTGATTAAACATTTTACTAAATATTCAAAAAAGGTCTTGAGTGAAAGCTCAAAGTGGCCCCTTAGAAATGTCACCAAACACTAAAATATAAAACATTGAAATACGTCCTGAACATAAGCCAATGCCAAGATTCTGAAAAAAAAGAAAGAAAATCTAAAAAGCAATATTTCTCAAAGGGAAGGGTAACTTTAACAGATGATATCATGAATTTAGCTGTGACACGTCACACGGGGAAGGTTTATCAATCATACCAAACCAAGATCTACAGTAAAATGATATTTACATATCATCCCTGTCGGGTAGAAACCTCGTATCTCCAAGTTTCAAATGTGTACGTTTTTTTTGTAAAGTAAAGCCCTGCCTCACCATACAAGATTCTCACAAGATTAGTTAAAATAGCAGATCTACAATCACACAACGCCTCGCGGTGTGAGGCATTGTGTGCTTATAGATCAGCTATTTTCACTAGTTTCAATAATTTTTAAAATTATAAATACAAAAGGGTTTTGGACATATAAGGTTTCCACCCGACAACGACAATATCATTTTAAAGATGCCTTTGCCACCTTGAGTGGTCCCGACATCTGGTGACATCTGGTCTGGCCCGTGGACTAATCAGGTGTGTGTGCGTGCGCGTGCGTGCGTGCATGCGTGCGTGCGTGCGTGTGTGCGTGCGTGCGTGCTAATTGGACGGCGTGTGAGTGATGTGTTCTATTGTAAACACTCGCCCATCTGACTCCCATTACAAACACTGAAGTGAAATAAACAGGAATTTGACTCAGGAAACAGTAGTAGCAGCAGCAGCAGGAACACACACACACACACACACACACACACACACACACACACACACACACACACACACACACACACACACACACACACACACATACACATACACATACACATACACAAACACATTCAATTAACTTACTTGTGATGTCCTGGGCATTTTAAAGGAGTAGTTCACCCCCAAAATGCCTTTTTTTTCTATTGATTACTCACGCCATGCAGACTTGAGTTTAATATCTTTTTCTATTTGTCACATACAAAAAATGTATTATAGTAAATTTACCCCCATTGATTCCGGATGGGGACCCGAATGCATTTGGGTCCCCATCCGGAATCAATGGGGGTACATTTATTGTCTTAGGAATGTGACAAAAAAAACTAAAATATTATTGAACTCAAGTCTCCATGGCGTGAGTAATTTCAATAGAAAAAAAGTCATTTTGCGGGTGAACTACTCCTTTAACAACACTTGTAGATCTGGCGTGCAACTGAAAATAAACCTGCCATGTAAGCTCTAGCCCCTAAATACCTAAACCTAACCTCCAAATGTCCAATCCCAATCCTATCCCCAACCTGAAGGTTTTCTTAACCGTGCAGCCTAACTTCAACAAACATTGTTCAACCATTAAACTCCCATAAGGAGAACTGCCCTAACAATGTTTGCGGGGACATTTGGCCCTGTTTTTGTTGTAAAAGGGACCCCAATTTAAACAAGCCAAAGGCGTTCTTGTGTTTTGTTTATCTTTTTAGTTCACCTTGTACCTGTGAACTGTACTGTCCTGTACCTCGATCATCTCTGTCTGTCTGTCTGTTTGTCTTTCATGGCTTTCGGAGAGTCTCCCTGTATCCTGCGCATAAGTTGCCTGTGCGTTAGAGCATTCACAAATAGTGATTTTTAGTATTCGAATTATTCGACCTCAAAGTATTCGAATATTCGACAGGACTGGCCAAACTGTCAACTATTAAGTAAGCAAGAGGCAAACATTGTAAAAATAGCAGATCTACATGCTCACAACACCTCGCAACACGAGGTGTTGTGAGCATGTAGATCTGCTATTTTCACACTATGTGGAACCGAGTCACATTAATACCACAATTCCAAGTGCTTGTCACGGTGGGTGTCCCCAGTTCAAATAAGTTTATTTTGGGGGTCACGGCCTAAAAAGGTTTGAGAAAGCCCTGGTATAGAGCATTAACAAATTCATCCACCAGGGGCATTGACAACTCATTCTAGCCAAGCTTCATAAAATATATATGTTTAAAGAGAAAACAATAAAAAAATAAAAATAAGAATATTCGAATATTTGGTGAATGCCCCTGTATCCTATGTCCCTCTGTCTGTGTCTCTCGTTCTCTCTCTCTCTCTCTCACACACACACACACACACACACACACACACACACACACACACACACACACACACACACACACACACACACACACATGTACACATACTGGTACACGCATGCACGCACGCACGAACGCACGCACGCACGCACGCACGCACGCACGCACGCACGCACGCACGCACGCACGCACGCACGCATACACGCACACTTGCCAGGCCCCCAAGCCTTTTGTTGCGAAAGCGCATGCGCCGTGCTTGGGCTAAACATCATGAAATACTTTTTTTTACAGCCGATAATTAGCACACACAGAGTCTCTGGTCCCGGCCACCGAAAATATACAAATTAGAAAAACATTTCCACTTGAACAGAGGCCAGGACTCGCCTTGATGGGACAGACCCACAAATCACCATAATAGCACAGTTGTAGCGAGAGAGAGAAAGAGAGAGAGAGAGAGAGAGAGAGAGAGAGAGAGAGAGAGAGAATAGGAAAATATTGTTGCTGGTTCAGGCAGTAACCTCTTGACTCCTCATTGTAACTTTTGGTGTTTTGTCATAAATTAGCCTACCGCCCGCGACTTGACTCGATCGTATACTTATACTACAACGTCACACAAAAGTAGCAGGAGCAAAGCGACACGTTTCAAGCTTGTAGATCTGCTACTTTTGCTTTTGGAATGCACCCGGAAGAGACACTATGTTTGTTTGTTTTTCCTCCAGATCTCTGTTCTAACAAATAATTACACCTACGGTATTTGATCCCACAGGAGAAAAAAAAAATAACGTTTTCAGCTTCATCCTGATTGCTGGAGTGAAGCGACTTATTGCTCAGGGGGCCACTACACATTGCCTGGGGTTGGGAATCGAACCTGGGACATTCTTTTCTCCAGGTGGCCTCTTTCTCTACCCATAACACACACACATATTGTTGCTTGAAACTGTTACTTTTTGGGATTCAGATTCATCCTGAGTAGCTTACTTTTACTTTTGGTACTTTTAAGTATATTTTGATGCCACTATACTGTACTTTTACTCAAGTAAATTTAGGTGAGAAATATTCCCTCCTGATTGGCAACGATTGCCCTCTAAAGTTTGTGTATGCGGTCGCTTACTGGTGGTATTGACACCTTTACTTAACCCTTAAAAGAGCTAATGCATATTTTCTTTATAAATATTTTCGAACATCATTTTTATTTTAGCATCTGTTTTTCAAGAAAAAGTTGACTATAGCTACTTTAAGTTATTTTTGTTTCAACAGATTCTTCTGTGACTAACATGTATGAAAAAATGTTTGCACATGCTACACTGATCTGTACGTTAAAATTTATATTAGTAGGCCTAGTGTTTTTTAAACCAAATATCCCCCGGGTCAAAATGACCCGCGAACAGAACCAAGGTGAAGTGAATCCGAACAGACCTTAAAGGACCTACACCATGAAATTTCACTTTTTCTATTTTAAAACCTTTTTTTGGGGTCCCACTGGCACCTTCTATCCTCACAAAGTCCTATTTCTGACCATTGTGTCTTTCTCTGTTTTTGGGAAGGCAGAGTTGAAAAGCTTTCCACGGGTTCTCAGAACAGTGCTGTTCTGAGAGTTGATCCGTGTCACACGGATTCCCCCCCCCCCCCCCCCCCGCGGGCCGCTCGCGGGGCGCCCCGCGATCCCCGGAGCTCGCGTGGCGAGCGAGCCGGGCTCCCGGGCCCCGCGAGCGGCCCGCGAGCGCAGCCCGAGACGGTGCACCTACGTCGGGCTCGGTCTGGTCGCTCGACCCGCTCCTCTTCCTCCTGGTTGGAGCGTTTTCATCTGCAGCGCAGATGGTTCATTATCGCCAAAATAAATAAATAAATGGGCCGTTATATTTCATACATTTTTATACATTATACATAAATGCGGGTGGGGTTGATTGTCTAATGTAGATTAACGTTCTCTAATGTCTGGTCTAGCAACGGTCGCCCTGTGTCATTTGACAGTAGGCTTATATCATACAACATAGGCCTACAGTAGGCTATAATCAGAGCTGCAACATTATCCTATTTTTAATTGGCCCAATATATTTGTTGTCAACGTTGGAGAGGAGAGGAAAAAACCCCACTAGATACGCCCCTGAGCAAACAAAGGCCGTTTTGGTATTGCAGCTTGAGAGCCTAATTATAGGACAGCTAGTAGAAACAAAAGGAATGGTCAGAGTGTGTGTTTGAGGGTTAAGACCTGTCTAAGACTCAATTTTGAGCATATATTTATACATAAAATATAGTTTTAAAAGCATGGTGTAGGCCCTTTAAGGGTTAAGTAAGAAAATGTGAGTATCACTGTACACTTGAATGCAACCTTGCAACATAACACACACACGCACACACGCAGTTCCCTAACACACCATTCATCCTCTCAGCATCGGCATGTTTTGAGTAACGCCACATAATACTGCGCTGCTGGCTGCGAAATTGGCCTCGGCGCTGATTTGCTTAACGAACGGATGACTAATTAAAAACACACAGCGCGGCGCGGGAGAAATTAATGAGTCCATTAGGCCTCGGCCATCTGAGAGCCTCCAGTATTAACAAAAACAGCGATTAGAAAGCGAAGTGGCGGGTCGTGGAGCTTGATGATTAACAGCGTGGCTACGCCGGTATAATTAACTATGAGACCACAGTCACAACCGTGGCCAACGCACATAAGTCAGTACAATGAGAATACCCCGGCAGCTCTAACTCACTGGTCTTCAACAGGGGGTCCGGGACACCTAGAGGGGCCTCAGAGTTACTACAGGCGGCCGCCAAATCTTAGTGTGGTAGGAACGCTTGTTTTGTATTGACCACTAGCTAACCAAACCTAGCATTCCTATACCAGGGCACTGTGACATGGCCATGATTACTGACCAAAGTGACCATTATATTGACACCATCAGTATCATGTCAGCATGGTCAATATCAATTCAATTCAATTCAATTCAATTCAATTCAATTCAATTCAATTCAATTCAGAGGAGCTTTATTGGCATGAAAACATATAGGTTTACATTGCCAAAGCAGGTGTCAAAATATAATAAATACTGTTGAAAACAGGGAACACAATACAGTTGGAGGGGATACAGCATTGTGTAAACAGAGCTATGTCACATTTTGTAGTTATACAGTGTACAGTACAGTATATATATCATGGTCAGTATGGTCAGAACTCAGTATCATGTCAGTATCATGTTCGTATTATGTCAGTATCTTGACAGTATCATGTCAGTATCTTCTCAGTGTCATATTCGTTTGGTCAGTATCATGGTCATCATGGTTAGTATACTGTATCATGTCAGTATCATGTCAGTATCATGTCAGTATCTTGTCAGTATCATGTCAGTATCTTGTCAGTATCATGTCAGTATCTTGTCTCTCATCTATCTCAGTACCTCATCTATGAAACAACGTGACACGTTAACTTCCAGCCACTGGTGCCTGATGAAGGACCATGAACAGAAACAGGTCTTCTTCATAACTACTCTAAACCACAGTAGATAATGTACTCACTCCGGGGCTTTTATGAGCTTTTATTTAAGAGGTACCAATGCTTGAAATTAACTGGTCACCGGCCAAGTGGAAAGCCTGCACTCCCCAGTCCCACAACGTTTTTCTTGAAGTAAACCAGATCGTGACTCACTGCGTCCACTAACACGTATTTATTCTTAAATATAAAAGACAAAATCTTTATTACAGTAGGAACAGAGAAAGCGAGAGACAAAACTATAACGTTGTCGTTGGGCAGAAATCTTGTATCTCCATAACTTATATATATATTTTTTAATGAATGCCATAATTCATCATACAAGAATGTTGCCCACACCTTTGCCAAGTCCCAAGTAACCACAAGAACAAAAGTTTTAACTCGTAAAACAAAGTGAAGTACAAGATAAGGTAGTGACTTGAATTAAAATAAGAAAAAAGAGAGCTACTGTACAGGTAAGTTGAAATAAATGAACCTTCCCCATCAAACATAAAGTAACCAATAACCATAGTACAATAACTTACCTCGCGAACATAATCAAAAGATCAAACAGTTCTAAATTAACCGAAACCAACTGAAACTTTTGCTATATAAAATATCAAATAACTAAACAAAGGTGGCCGGTTGGGATAGGAGGAAGGTGGGAGATTTAATTTGACATTACAAGAGTAATACAAAAGAAACGATGACGGTGACGATATGAAGAGAGAGAGATCACAGACTCCCAGGGAAACTCTCCCCGATAGCTGTCATTGTTTATAAACCGTTCGTACACAGTGGATTCAAGCCACAGCAAAGTGGCCATTTTACACGTCACTCCACTGCAGTGTTCATGGGAATTGTAGGATTAGGCCACGGAGAACTGCGGCCTCAGACACGCCGTGATATTTAGAACTCGATTTATCATCCGCCAAACTGGCTCGCAACTTGACAGCGTTGCCCGCCAGAGGCAATTTATACCCACATTCGGCGGGCTGGCGGTTGGGCAGATTCAAGCCCTGAATGCATGTACAGTGATCCAATACTCATATCAATATATAAACATTCACAAGGGCGTGTTTGGTTGCGGTTCTGGTTCCCAGGACGGGTGATGGAAAGTAACCAAGTACATTTACTCAAGTATTAATACTGCCCTATATATGAAGTGCACCAACTACGTTTTAGGACACACTGACTTCTTTATTTGTCAAATTGGCCTTCATGATTTTTTGGGGGGGAAATCGATTATGTCAAGAACAGATATCCAATTACTGCAATATCACTTAGAGTATATTTATTAGTCTCTGCCGGGTGGAAACCTCATACAATGATTTCCAGAAGAACAGTTTGTGCCGCATTTCAAGCTTGTGTATCTGCTACTGCTGATGCTTATGTGTGATGCTGTAGTAAAATCAAGTAGGGTATTACTTTATGAAAAAACTAAGTTTGGATATGGAGATAGGAGGTTTCTGCCCAACAGTGAGGATGTTCCAGCAATCATTTGTCTGACAAATTAAAATGCTTTAAATCGTTTTTCATCAGTTTCATTCTTTGTTAGTTAGGCTACTGTACTTTGGCTTTGCAGGGCAATAGCCTATACCGGTGTACGCTACTTGAATACAATTTTGAGCTACATTTAATTTACTTGAGTATGTCCATGTTTCAATACTTTATACTCAATACATCGCAGAGGCAAACATTGTACTTTTTCCAACACTACAATTACTTGAAGTTTTCAATTCATTGAGTTAGAAAGTGCGCCGTACTAATGAGCGCCATTCTAATGGCTAATGGCTAATGGCGAACTAATGGCATACTGATGGCAGCCAATAACTAATGGCTTCTCACTGCTCTTGGATAAACGCAGAGGACAAAATTCACGTATGTGCATGCACATATAGACCTACAGTGACAAAAAGCACACACCAAGGAGTTGGGTCCAAATTACTATATTGATTTATTACAAAACATGCATTAACCAATCCAGACTTATTGTATGCTTCATACGGTATATAGGCTATATCGTCGTTGTCGGGTGAAAACCTTATATACGTCCAAAACCTACAAGCACACAACGCCTCGCACTGCGAGGCGTTGTGTACTTGTAAATCTGCTGTTTTCACTACTTTTGTGCGACAGCCTTGTCTGATATGAAGTAGGGCTTTACTTCGCGAAAAAAACATACAAATTTGAAACTTGGGAGATACAAGGTTTCTGCCCGACAGCGACGATATATAAATAAAAGCTCTCTGCAAGCTATGTGTCACTTTCAAAATATATGTATAAATTATGTTGAAGACAATATTTTCACGTAATAATTTGTAATAATTTGTATGCAGGACTTTTACTTCGTAATAGAGTATTTCTACTCTATGAATGAGCGGTAGTACTTCATGATTCTTAAGAAGTACACCACTCCTTCCCAACCTGATTGGTTGTGGTTGTGGTTCCCATGATGCAATAGCTGCTGTTTGCCAGTGTGTAATTATCCTGTAGCATTAGATACTGTAATTATGGACCATGTTTATTGTGCTTTTTAATTTTTTATTAGTTTCAATTATCATTTAGATTTAGTTTTTCTCTCTCCTCAATTTCAGTTCAGTTATAATTATTTTTACAGCAGGTTTGCTAGTTTAGTGTAGTTCTAGAAAAGGTTTGGTTTATTTTTTTAGTTTTAATTGAGTTTTTTTTTTTAGTAGTTTTAGTGTTCGTTTTTTATTGTAATGGGGGATGTGTCAAGACTCTTCATGGGACACGTTGTGAGCTTATTTTATTATTTTTGAAGATTCTTTAACAATAGGGCTTAAAACTGGCAGAGCTGAATTATTTATGCATGAGATATTGACAAAGACTAAAACTAAAATCTACGAGTGGCTAATATTTAGTGTGCGCGTAATACTGTGTATATTGCGAAAACGAATGCTCTCCACACACACACACACACACACACACACACACACACACACACACACACACACACACACACACACACACACACACACACACACACACACACACACACACACACACAGACAGACACATATTATGTGTGTGTTTAGACACAAATGTAGGCCTATACACCCCTTTTTTCTGGCTTGCCAAAAAAAACAACAGACAGACTACAAGTCATCCAGAATGCGGCTGCCCGAGTATTAACACAAACTAAGATGAGGGAGCATATAAGTCCAGTTTTGGCTTCGCTACACTGGCTCCCGGTTGCCTTTAGAATAGATTTTAAAATTCTTTTGCTTGTTTTTAAAGCCCTTAATGGCTTGGCACCTTCCTATCTGGATGACTGTCTGAATAGATATGTTCCTGGCCGTCCCCTTAGGTCCGCTACTGCTGACCTACTTGAAATTCCTAGCATGGATATGAAAATTAGGAAATACGGTGAAGCTGCTTTTTGTTTCTATGGGCCGACGGCCTGGAACCGCCTCCCATTATATCTAAGGCAGTCTACCTCGGTGGACAGCTTCAAGTCCCAACTCAAGACTTATTTATTTTCTATTGCTTTTAGATAATTGTACCCTAGCCTAACTGTCTTTGCCTGGTACTGTTCTATTGTTATTGCTATTATCTTCTATGTTAAGGTTTTATTTACTTTTGTTTTGCTGTATTGTAATTATTGCTGTTTTTGTTTTTTATATTTTGTTGTGTGAAGCACTCTGGGCTGCATTTTTGTATGAAGGGTGCTATACAAATAAAGTTTCATTCATTCATTCATTCATACACAAACATACACATAGTGTGCGTGTGTGTGTGTTTGCCATGTATGTGCATGGACCTGCATGTACATGACCTGCCTCCAACCTGACCCCTGTGTGTGTGTGTGTGTGTGTGTGTGTGTGTGTGTGTGTGTGTGTGTGTGTGTGTGTGTGTGTGTGTGTGTGTGTGCGTGTGTGTGTGTGTGTGTGTGTGTGTGTGTGCGCGCGTGCATGAGTGTGTGTGTGTGTGTGTGTGTGTGTGTGTGTGTGTGTGTGTGTGTGTGTGTGTGTGTGTGGTGTGTGTGTGTGTGCGCGCGTGCATGAGTGTGCGTGTGCGTGCGTGCGTGCGTGCGAGTGTGTCTTGTACAGGGTGTCAGGGTACAGGTCTGTCAGTGCCCACTCACCCACACCCAATAACTTCACCCTGCCCCCAACCCCACCCCGCCCCCTCTGAAATAACACCCCCCTATGATACAATAACCTCTGCGTCAACCATCACCCCTCCCCCGCACGCCCGGTTTCTCTTCTAAAATAAAGACCCCAATGTGAGTGCATGCAGTTGTCAGAGCATTATTGATAAATGTGGCTTCCTCAGCCCCAGACCATACAAATTACTGTATTATTAGTGCGGCGGCGAAACAAGTACTCGTTTTACTTGAGTAAAAGTAGCAATATACCGTAATGTGGAAATACCTGTCCTGTACTAGAACATTTGAGTTGAGTAAAAAGTACAAAAGCCCTGGCATGAAAATGTATTTAAAGCACAAAAAGGAAAATAACAAAACAACATCCAAATGTGTACATAATTGTGCTTAATTGGTTGATGAAGGCTATGTTTTGTGATAATAAACAGGCTATATATATAGGCTATTTGCCTCTCACCTTAAAATTGCACTTGGGGCACCGATAGTGTTGTAAACCATGTGTATGGTGGTTAAGGCGCGTACCCTTGTACATAGGCTCTAATGCAGCCTGACAGCGAGTTGTGGGTTCGATTCCCGAGACGACGGCCTTTGCTGCATGCGTGTCACTCCCTGTCTCTCTCTTCCTTCCTGTCACTCTATCACCGCTGTCATCATTTGAATAAAGGCAGAAAAGCCCCAAAGATATCATCAAAATAAATGGAAATTTACTTGAGAACGGCACTTGAGTAAAATAGTTACTTTCCACCATGATCCCGTTTTAGGACACACTGACTTCTTTATTTGTCAAATTGGCCTTCATGATTTTTTTGGGGGGAAATCGATTATGTCAAGAACAGATATCCAATTACTGCAATATCACTTAGAGTATATTTATTAGTCTCTGCCGGGTGGAAACCTCATACAATGATATCCAGAAGAACAGTTTGTGCCGCATTTCAAGCTTGTGTATCTGCTACTGCTGATGCTTATGTGTGATGCTGTAGTAAAATCAAGTAGGGTATTACTTTATGAAAAAACTAAGTTTGGATATCCCCCCCAATCCCCCCCCCCCCACACACACATACACACACACACACACACACACACACACACACACACACACACACACACACACACACACACACACACACACACACACACACACACACACACACACACACACAACACACACACACACCAGTCCAGTCCAGTCTGCGTCCGGTTAGACCATTTATTGATGAATGTGCGTTCCTTAGACCAGACGGTACAAATTACGGTATTACAGGGCTTACAGGGTCTTATGCTGGTGACGCCCTGCACCCTAATCAAACGGGGGGGACCTGGACTGGTTTGGTCCGCTCTGCGGTGCGCTCAGGGTTGACCAGGCAATGATGGAGAAGAGACCTGCTGGTATGTGACAGAGCAACATATCGTTGTTGTCGGGTGGATACCTTGTATGTCCAAAACTTTCCTTTTTTTATTACGAGTTAAAATAGTGAAAATAGAGGATCTACAAGCACACAAGGCCTCACATCGCGAATCGTTGTGTGCTTGTTGATTGTCTATTTTCACTACCTTTGTGCGACAATTTGGTATGATGAAGTAGGGCTTAAATTTACGAAGAATTTGAAACTTGGAGATAAGAGGTTTCTGCCTTACAGTGGCAATATCCTCCACCATCAAGCCGTCCGAACCTTTTCATTAAGGACCTCCAAATTGATACAGCTTTGGCCGCGGACCCCCACCTGAAAATGTTTTCAGCCAGGGACAAAGCGCTGTGCGCTTGTTCATCTGCTATCTTGAATAGCCAAAATGTACATAGATAAAGTGGGTCAAAAAGATAACCAACAAGGAGCCCTAGGGGGTCCCTGGAACCCTCTTTGAGAACAATTGCTATAGTGACGGCATGGGGCCGAATGTGACCAAACGTCAAACATTTTGGTCACATTAATGTCCCGATGACCCTCTGCCCCTCCTGGAATTTGGAAGAGCCGTTCGCGACAGATATAGAGGGTGACGGCTCCGCTAAAAACCTGTTAAAACGACAGAGGCACAAAGTCCGAAGCGGAGTCAAAGTTGTGTCCCGTTAGGGACAGAAACTTAACATATCACTCCCTCCGTCACCATGCAACGTCATGGTGGGTAGCCCCTATAGGTCAAATAGTGCTGTATGGGCACATTGTGTCCCATGCCGTCACGTTTGACAACCTGAGAGTGAGAATGTGTTAGGCAGAGAAGATTACGAGTAGCAATAACATAGTCTAAAAATACTTTGTCACAAGTAAAAGTCCTGCGTTCAAGTTCAAACTGATGTCAATTAATGCAAATAATTAGCATCAAAGTAGCTAAAGTAAAAGTGTTCATTGTGCAGCATGCCGATTTCAGAATCACATAATTATCATAATAGCTATTGATAAATGATAAATGACCCTTATGGGTCCATTTGGTTCCATCCGTACACTCTCAGGGTCCCCTCAAGGACCCCTGGGTTATTGATCCAGGCGCAGAGAAAGCACAACAGTAAATGTTACAGATACAGAGCATAGGAGTACAGTTTGGTAACATCACAATAAAAGACACCATTAAACAACAGTGGACCAGGGGGTGCAGCAGTATTTCGCAGTATAGCGCAGTGGCAGAACTTTCATTTACAGTGTGTGCGTGTGTGCGTGCGTGTGTGCGTGCGTGCGCGTGTGCGTGTGCGTGCGTGCGTGCGTGCGTGCGTGTGGCTTTCCCTTTCTCTCTCCTTTCATGAGGTTTTCACCGCAGATCATTTGTGTAGTGATTTGCCCAAAAGCTTCCTGTTCGCTACCCCTTTGGGTTGCACCACATGCAGTCATTTTCAGAATAAAAGCCCTTAATGAGGGAACGGTAGATAAGGAAAACAAACAGAGATATGATTGAACATGACAGTGATAGCGCTTCAAACCACATACATTAGGCCATAATCCAGAACGTGCTGAATTCATTACACGGCGCGACATTACTGTCTGTTGACCTTCGACCAGAGAGCGGAAACGTGTCTCTGGAATGGAGGAGACCCGCCGCGTGGGTGGAGACAAGCTGTGAAGCATCAGCTCTGAGTAAAATTACATGGATCTAGACCAGGGGTTGACGGGGCACCCTGGGGTGCCGCGACTACAGTCCAGGGGCGCCGTGAGATAATTTGATAATATTTGGAATTTATTTGGACACTCAAACATAATATCATTTTAAACTTGAAGAACAAATTTATTTTCAGTCAGTACTAACCAAAATGGCTATTATCTCAACGTGTTCCTCGCAACATAATAACTACAATATTGTCACTGTCGGGCAGAAACCTCATATCTCCAAGTTTCAAATGTATACGTCTTTTGGTAAAGCAAAGCCCTGCTTCATCATACAAGGTCATTAAGGTGACTTGATTGGTTGACATCATAAGGGCCTGTCAGATCCCTTTCACGGCTTCTAAAGTATAGGTAAACCCCAACAATGCAACGCTTTGTTTTCAAGAGTCAGTAGCATTACAAAGAAACCCAAAACCTACAGTACCACTTCCACACAGAATGGGATGAAGACTTTTGTACCCACCATTTCCTATTCCAAGTGCTTAAAAAAAAAAAAAAAAATCATATGCAACGCCAGTGCCGCTATTCCAAAGTCCCCTCAGGTGATATTTTTTGGGTGGGTAGATCATGTTGAGCTGTTTCATTTTAAAAGTAGCTCTAAAAAGAAAAAAAGTGTGGGCACCCCTGGGCTATAGCATCAACCTCTCCACCACCCATCCAAACTCCTGTTATAGTCCCGCCACGGTTGCGAGGGAGCAGCCGTTTTCCTCGCTGGCTGACGAAAGAAGCTGAGTCAGAGCGAGGGGTGAGTCAGCGTCCACCGTGATGGTGTCATTAATTTAGCGGGACCACTTAAGGCTATTTTCCCCTAGTTATTCCTTGTTTTCTAATGAGGTAAGGCAGGGGCAATTAGCTCATTAAAGACAGAACAGTGCAGAACAGTGCTTGTCTAGAACCTAGCGGCACAGGAACACTGTGTAAACTGTGAAGGAGTCATTGTGTAAATACATGACAACCAGGCAGCCTTGGAAGAAGTACTACTTTTATTCTTTTTACTTGAGTAAAACAACACAGCGTAAAAGATTCACACGTTATACAAAATAGGCTATTTAAGCTTTGCACTGCAACGGCAGATGACAACGGCAACCGGAAATGATCAGCGCTCGATAGATCAACCTGGCGCCGTCGCAGCCGTCTCTACTATGGCAGAGTCTACCTTTCCACGTAGCGTCTACAACGCCTGCTGCGTGGTCGCGTCGCCATGGGAACCAAAACGTTCAGCGAAAGGGGTTGGACCCATGGTTAAGCAACCAGCCGACGGCTGGTTGCTTAACACTTTTGACCGCTACGGCGATTTTGTCATAACAGCCGTAGTCCTGCCTCATGTCGCCGTAGTAAAAACGCGCCCCCTTAAATTTCCTAATCGTGCACCATGCACGTTTATATTTCGCACAGATAAACCAAAAATTACTAACAATAAATAACAGTAATAAGCATATCATCTATGTCGGGTTGTAACCAAAACCAAAACGTTTCCAGAATTCAGATAGCAAAAGCAGCTCAAAATTCTTGAAAATCTTCACTTCACACTGCATTTCGAGCCCTAATAAAATACTGTAATGCAGCGAATTCACCACTCAAACCCTCTAGTCTTACCAAAAGACCTGAGTTGCAATTCAGACATCCCAAGTCTCCCGGAAGTTGCGGGTGTCTCCCGGAAATTAGCGTCTGCTCCCAAACACCCACGAGTGGCAGTAAAGCTCCCGCAAATGCCGACTGCTCCCGTAAATGCCGGCCATACTGTATGCCTGAGAATTGCGCCATCCGGTCTAGAGGCACGGACCGCAGTCTGACACAGACCGGATCTGCAACCCGCGATGCAATTTCCTTGTTCTCATTCGTCGTTGAGCTGTCAATCTGGCAAATGAATTATTGTCATTCGCTGTGGGATATGTGAGCGTCTAAAAGTGACCCACCACTGGTCTCCGATGCAGAGGTTGAGAGGAAAAAAATGTGCTTCTTCAAGTGCGAAGGCAGGGGTATAACCAGCTGCTAACCGACAGGTTTTTTTGCGAGATGACTGATCACCTTGCTTAATATGAATACAATAACAGTAGCCTACTTTACCACTGTTGGTTCTTTTTCGCTCCATCCTCCCGGACCTCCCGGAATAATCTCCAGGTTGGGATGTCTGTGCAACTGTACTTGGACAGCTTTTATCCATCTACACACTCTCCACCTAATTTCTTCGCCAAAAAATAGGGCTGATCTACTCGTGAAGCGCTGTGGCCGCTGATCTGCTATTTCTGGCTAATGTTCCATCCAGAGTAGGGATGCTGTGGTTCCACTGGTTAAAAACATCAATGTCATGCTGCCATGTTTATGTCCTGACTTGACCTGACTCTGTTTTGGATGCTGCTTGTATGCCGTTCAGCTTTTTGATTCACTGCACTACAGTATTTTATTTAATATAGGTTATTACCAGTAAGGCTCCCTAATCGGGAGATAAGCGACCGTAGGTCACTTATCTCCACAAATATAGTGTGGTATGCTATGTCCAAAATACAGCTCCTGTAGGATTTTTGTGCCAAAATTGATTTTTCTGCAGATTTTGGTTCTATAGGGTCCAAACTATCAGAAAATGACGGGGGTCAAATTTTCCGACCCCTCCCTCATTTCCTGGGGGGCGGGTCACTTCAGTTTTGGCCCTATTCGGCTATGTATTCCCAATTTCCCATAGTATTTTTTGCTAAAAATTGATTTGTTTGCTGTTTTGGCTTCTATAGGGACCAAACTATCAGAAAATTACGGGGGTCACATTTTCAGACCCCTCCCTCATTTCCTGGGGCCGGGTCACTTCAGTTTTGGCCCTATTCAGCTACACTGTTAAATATTACCAGGATCTCACAATACTTTACATTATTATTTCACAATATAATACTGTATTCTGAATATTACTGTGTAATCACACCATCATCTGTGATAACACAACAAATGACTGTACTCTAAATTGTTATCAGGATTACACAACACTTTACAATATATCTCACAATAAAATATTGTGTTCAGAATGTTACTGTGATATCACAACAAATGACTTGTACTGTGCTGCATTGTGGGATTACATTTCAAATTTATATCCATTGTGAGAGGGAAAGCAGTGAACTGATGGTGAAGATGGAATTATGAAATTATGAAGTCAATTTCAATTCAAAGGAACTTTCAGAAGTCATGTGAAGTTCATAACATTGCTCTGATAAGGTAAGTCACGCTCCTTTTTTACCCCCTCCACCTTAATGACAACTAGTTGTGCTTTCGCGTGTGGTTCAGTCTTGCTCCAGCAATGTATGTGTGCTGCAGGCTCTGAAGTAGCACTGCTTCCCTGCTGACGTGCGCCTGTCGAGCGGCAGAAGACACCCAAGCACACCGGTGAACCGGCACCGAGCGACGCGCGCCACTATGAGCTTGTATATCTGCTATTAGTTAAAGCGGTGTGTGAGGGAAACACACATTTAAACTGTCGAGTTAAATGTGTATTTCCCTTACAAACCACTTCAACTAAATAGCAGATATACAAGCTCATATTGGCGCGCGTCGCTCGGTGTATACGCCAAGCCGTTTCACCAGTGTGCTTGTGTGGTTTCTGCCGCCGATAGGCTGCACGTCAGCGGGGCTTATTTATATCATGTCGGCTGCTTACTAGCTAGCGGACCGCGGTAGAGAACGTTCCCTGCCCGGTTCAATACGGCCGACGCGCGTGGAAGAACTCCCCGCGACGCACGAGTTACAGACCCACACGGGTCCATTTGGTTCCTATATCTATCATTTAGCTGTGGACCATCTGGAACTCCATCACTCGACGCGATAATGACCGGACACTACTTTGAGAACCACAGACAATCCTTGTGTCAGTTGTACGTATCCTTACGCCGGGTCCATTTGGTTCTTCTCAACTATATCAATGATAATATTTGCACCGGGGGAGGTTTTATGCTCCAGTGTGGCTAAAAGTTGCTGTTGTAAAAGCAACCGATCCACAAGCCAAGCGTCACGACAAATGGGAGCCTGTAGATCATTGGTTTTCAAAGTGGGGTACGGGACCCCGCAGGAGTCCTTCAGGGAGTTCCAGGGGGTCCCTGGCTAAATTATAACAGGTCCATTTTGTTCCATTTGTACATTCTGAGAGTTAAATTAACATCATCTCAGAGATAGAAATACCATTACATATGTCCTGGGGGTCCTTGAAATTAAAATGGAATCACTACAGAGCCTTCAAAATCTTCTCTTATGGGGGTCCCTGGCGTATATCTTTTCAAATGGACGTCCACTGGCTGATAAGTGTTAAATTGGGGTTTGTGGAACCACAAGTTTTGAGAACCACTGCTGTAGAGATGGTCTATATTCGACGGGTGACACCATCAGATTAATGATTGATCATTAGCCTACCTGTGGTGTCCACTGCAGTAGGAGCTTAATTTCCGTCAAAAATCCCGTCATAAGTATAATGTCCTTAAATCTTTATGCATGGATTAAATGTATATATTTAATTGCCTACATTAAAACTTTGTTTTGACTTTGATGGAATCTCCTCGCCCAGTTGCCCCTCCCCTTTCCTCCACATGTGAGACATTATGGTCATTAGGGTGATAGGGTGATTTTTTTCCCCTTGATATCATAATGTAAGCATACCTAGAAAATAATGTAAGTCAGAAAAATACTGGAATGTGTCTGAATAGAGATTTTATTTTTTATATTATCTTCATCAAATAATATTAAAGTAAAATAAACTGAACATTTTGGAAAGATTTCATTTATTTTAAACTGTACCAAAACAGTACATGCCACAGAGTGATAAGCCACTCTGTGGGCATAAATACATTGTGTGTGTGTGTGTGTGTGTGTGTGTGTGTGTGTGTGTGTGTGTGTGTGTGTGTGTGTGTGTGTGTGTGTGTGTATTGTGGAATGCATTTAGCATTTCACCTCTTAACAATATCACACAATGGGTATCTCTGTTCAGGTGATATAATGAAGGATGCTGTCCATTGAAGAATAAGATGGGACCACGTGATGGCTACTGCAACTTCAATCTGCAGTATCCTTCCTGAGGATGGCACTTGTACTCTGGAGTTTATCCAAAGGTATTATACTTATAGGCTACTGAAAATGTATTATACTGAATTTAACATTGCTAATAGAATTTGGCATAGAATAATACAAAGTAGATCTAATGTGATTGACAGATTGATTGAGGTTCTAGATAAGGTTTTAGAGGTCCTGGAGAGAGTTTGGTGTCAGCTTGAGATCTCTTGGGCATGGTCAATCATTGAGGTGGTTGTTGTCTTGTCTTATTTATTTTACAGCTGTGTGCCACAGCCACTGATGTGCAGATGACGGAGAAATTACCAAGCACCCCCTGCTTGATTGTCCAAGGTAGATCAAAATAAAGTGAGTTGTGTCACAGTTTGTGATGTTGCTGATCATTGAAATTCTACTCTTGTTCAATTAGCATTTCACCTCTACAATATCACATAATGGGTATCTCTTTTCAGGTGATTTAATGAAGTCTATGGCCTGGATGCTGTCCATTGAAGAGCAAGTGTGATGGGACAACACGATGGGATCATTATTGGATAGCTGTGGTTTTCGCGATCTACTACAACTTCAATCTGCTCCTGAGGATGGTGTGTGTACTCTGGATTGGAGGTATTGTAACACTGAAATTGTACTGAAGCATTGTACTGGATTGCTTGCAACATTGATACTTGAATGTTACTTACTCTCAGTACTACTTTCTTTCTGTGGTGTAGGGCAGGGGTTTTCAAAGTGGGTGACAGGGTGCCGCGAGATCATTTGATAATATTTGAAATGTATTTATTTGGACAAATATTTAGTATCATTTAAACTTGAAGTACAGTTATTTTCAGTCAGTTCTAACCAAAATGGCTATTATCTCAACGTTTTCCTCTCAACCTAATCACTTTTCACTAGTTTAGTACATTTTATGGATGATAAATACAAAACTAACGGTTTTGGACATAAAAGGTTTCCACCCGACAACGATGATATGCTATAAATATAAGGTGCTGGGAGTGAAAATTATAATGTAGGGGTGCTTCGGATTAAAAAGATATTTATGGGGTACCCTGAGACAAAAAAGTTTGGGAACCCGGTGTAGGGTTTACTTAAGGGAAAGGGGAACTGCTGCATGTGCCTTGTATAAACGATGCAATATATGTTTATGTGAAAGTAAAAGCTGTTGTCTTGTCTTATTGTTTACAGGTGCTTCATGGGCATTAACCCTGAGAGAGGCTCCAAATCGAAGAAGCGTGGCGTATCAACCCACACGTGAGCACACTTTTGAGACAACTTGTGGACTTTGAATGGTCGATGGTATTCAGGACTCCAATATGAGACACACTCATACGCATTTGAGAAAACTTGTGGACTTTGAATGGTCGATGGTATTCAGGACTCGAATATGAGACACACTCATACGTGTTTCAGATGCCCTACTCTTGTTTGTCCAACTCCACCAGCCATTATTCTTATCTGGATATGTAAAATTGCCAATATTCTTTGCTGATGCCCTGTCACTTCATTCAGCAATGCTCGCCTCTTCTGTCTCGGCCTGCACCACTACTGTGTTGCTTTATACCTTCAGGACTTATGTGACTGAGTGCAAAGTTGAGGTGTACTTCACATACTTCGTGCCTGCTGAAGTGTGTTCATATAACACACAGGAGGGTTGCCAGATTTCTCCCCAAGTTGTGAAGGCAACCTCCATTTGTGTTATATGGACACATTTCACCTCTGTTCCAGCTGGCATGAGGGTGAGTAGATGAGTTATTTTGCAGTTAAAGGAACAGTTCACTCAAAAGTGAAAATGTTGTATCTACTCACCACCATGCTGATACAAAGTCAGGTGAAGTTTTTTTAGTCCACAAAATCACTCCTGGAGTTTCACAGGAAAACAGTGTTGCAGCCTCCTAAATAACTAAAGTCTATGACAACCAGTTTTCAAACTGGCCTCCAGACACCAGACCAAACTCCAGGAGTGTTTGTAGACGTAACACTTCTACTGAGTAAAGGCTTCATGTGTGGTTCTTCTTTGTCCATTTGAAATGTTGCACTTTGTATTGGAATTGTACAATAAAAAGTTTAAATGAATGAAGTTGTTTTTCCTTTCTTTTTTTCTTTTAGCATGTTTGTGTATGTATGGTAAAATCACAGTTAAGGCCCATTCCCACTGAGCCAGATAACAGATAAAAAAATCTCTTTCTTCAGATATTTTTCCATTCAAAGTGGATGATAGATAGTTAGATACAGATAAAACAATATCTGTCACAGATAAAAGAAATATCTGTGGCAGATATTTTTTATCTGTATCTACCATCCACTTTGAATGGAAAAATATCTGGAGAAAGAGCTTTTTTTGTATCTGTTATCTGGCCCATTGGGAATGGGCCTATAAATTCAAATTTACAATATTTTACTGTATTAGATACAATTTACTGTAAATTTACAGTAAATTACTGCCTACTGAGCTGCCTTACATTCACAGTAATAGTGTAAAAATACAGGCAACTACTGTAATATCACAGTAAATAACTGCAATACATACTGCTAAATCACAGTAAATTACTAACATTTCACAGCTGTGAAATTACAGTAATTTACTGCGCAATATTTACTGTGAAAATTACTGTGAAAGTAATGCAATTATTAGCCAGTAATTTACTGTAAATTTACAGCGAATTATTTTACAGTGTATGCATTCCCAATTTCCCATAGGACTTTTTTGCAAAAATTGTTTTGTTTGCTGTTTTGGCTTCCATAGGGAACAAACTATCAGAAAATAACGGGGTTGAAATTTTCAGACCCCGCCCTCATTTCCTGGGGGCGGGTCACAGTTTTGGCCCTATTCAGCTATGCATTCCAATTTCCCATAGGATTTTTTTTTTGCTAAAATTGTTTTGTTTGCTGTTTAGGCTTCTATGGGGACCAAACTATCAGAAAATGACAGGGTTCAAATTTTCATACCCCTCCCCCATTTCCTGAGGCGGGGAGGGGGGGTTTCAGTTTTGGCCCTATTCGGCTCTATATTCCCATAGATTTTTTTTTCTTCTTTTCTGTTTTGGCTTCTTTAGGGACCAAACTGTCAGAAAATGAGGGGGTTCACATTTTGCATGCAATTGAAGATGCCAGGGCAGAGCCCCTGTAGGAAGATCTTCCATGTGTCCCATAGCATGATCTGACGGAGGACGATTATTCTATCAAAGTTCTTATTGTTGATGCCATGGGTTTGCTTCAGAACATGAAAAAGACAAAAAGCTGTCAGATCTTCAGGATGCATTCAACAAACGCATCATAACGATGATGGCTGGCTATGTTGAGGGTCAAGTTGTCTTTGATAGGTAATATTAGGTATATGGATCAGTTGAAAAACACAAAGTCTTCATCCAGAGATGAAGCTCACTATGTCCATCAAGGAACTCCTGACTGTGTGATCAACCAAGGAGAAGTTGACATGTGTTAGGGCCAGGGACTGCTTGAGTATTTCTCAAGGGACAGTTCTTTCAAGCTCGTTGTCATATATGATACCTTCATCAAGGGACATGATTTTGAGGAGGTGCACACATTGAAGAGGCTGCTGACACCAATCTCCAATTGCCCTGAGCTTCCACCAATTGAAGAGAATTGGTGGAATTCAGAGAGTGGAGGGTATGTTCCAGTCAGGTGTCTTGCCCTCCCTGCTCCAAAGGCAATACTTGAGCTCATCACATGTGGGTGCAAAGCAGGTTGCAAGGGACAGTCAGTCTCTGCAAGTGCTATGGCACTGGACTGGAGACTTTGCCAACAGTATAAAGGCCCATTCTCACTGGGCCAGATTAACAGATAAATAAATATCTTTCTCCATTCAAGTGGATGGTAAGACACAGATAAAAAAATATCTGTGACAGATATTTTCTTTTATCTGTATCTTACCATCCACTTGAATGGAGAAAGATATTTTTGTATCTTTTTATCTGGCCCAGTGGGAATGAGCCTTAAAGGGAGGACATAGATAACAGTGATCATGAATAGATCCTGTATTTGACTAGAATAATAACAGGTTAGAAGTATAAATGCTACCCCATCCTCCTCACTTGAACTGTTCCTACCTAAACTATTGAATATCCTCAGAATATACTGTGAAGTTGTGTATAAAGTACTGTAAAGTACTCCCGCCAGGATATGAGGGAGGGGTCTGAAAATTGGAACCCTGTCATTTTGTGATAGTTTGGTCCCTATAGAAGCCAAAACGGCAAAGAAATCAATTTTAGCAAAATACTCCTATGGGAATACATAGGTGAATAGGGCCAAAACTGAAGTGACCCCCCCCCCCCTAGGAAATGATGGAGGGGTCGGAAAATGTCTACCCCGTCATTTTCTGATAGTTTGGTCCCTATAGAAGCCAAAACAACAAAAGATCAAATATATTTTAGCAAAACAATCCTATGGGAGATTGTGAAAACATAGCCGAATAGGGCCAAAACTGAAGTGACCCACCCCCAGGAAATGAGGGAGGGGTCTGAAAATTTGACCCCCATTATTTTCTGATAGTTTGGTCCCTATAGAAGCCAAAACAGCAAACAAATCATTTGTTTGCAGAAAACTCCTCTGGGAAATTGGGAAAACATAGCTGAATAGGGCCAAAACTGAAGTGACCCTCCTCCAGGAAATGAGGGAGGGGTCTGAAAATTTAACCCCCATCATTTTCTGATAGTTTGGTCCCTATAGAAGCCAAAACAGCAAAAGAAATCTATTTGGCAAAAGAATCCTTTGGGAAATTGGGAAAACAAGGCCGAATAGGGCCAAAACTGAAGTGACCCGCCCCCAAGGAAATGAGGGAGGGGTCTGAAAATTTGACCCCCGTCATTTTCTGATAGTTTGGTCCCTATAGAAGCCAAAACAGCAAAAAAAGCCATTTGGGCAAAAAAATCCTATGGGAAATTGGGAAAAACAAGGCCGAAAAGGGCCAAAACTGAAGTGACCCGCCCCCAGGAAATGAGGGAGGGGTCTGAAAATTTGACCCCCGTCATTTTCTGATAGTTTGGTCCCTATAGAAGCCAAAACAGCAAAAAAATCAATTTTGGCAAAAAATTCCTACAGGAATACATAGCATACCGCACTAATAGGGCAAAAATGTGTTTTGCCAAAATCTTCCTGATCCATGTTGATGACATGAGTGTAGACATACTGTGTAGTGATTTTCGTGATTTTAGGGCAAAATCTGTAGGAGCAGTGTCCAAAAATGTGTTTTTAAAATTCGGCCTGGAGGTGGCGCTATATGGGAGAGATTCATGTTGATGGGATGAGTGTAGACATACTGTGTACCGATTTGCGTGATTTTAGGGCAAAAATTGTAGGAGCAGTGTCCAAAAATGTGTTTTGCAAGAATCGGCCTCATGGTGGCGCTAGAAGAGGGCCATGTGAGAAATGAGGGGTGGGGTCTCCGTGCCGGCAAGGCGGACGAATAGGTACCGGCCCCGGCTGTCCCGGTCGCTCCTAGCCGGAGTTACGGCATTTTATGTGAGCTGCAGTGTAGGGGGTCCTCCACTGGGGGCGCCACCACTTTTGCATCCGTTCTGGAGCACCAGGAGTGGGTGGTCCCCGGGAATTCCCCGTGAGCAGCCCCGTTGGGGTGGTCATTTGGTCAGTTTAGCACATTTGGTCATTTTTTACATCTGGGGGTCCCCCAGGGACCTGGGGGTCCCTGGAGCTCCGGGGGTCCTTGGAGGTTGTAGTTTGGCAGGTAAGGAACGTGTGTGCAAAATTTGGCATGGATCGGGGCAACGGTTGCGGAGATATGAGCAGGGCAAGAGTGTGACGTGTGAGGTGTGACAGACAGACTGACTGACTGACTGACTGACGGACTTACACTTTGTGCAGGGTTTGATAGTAAATGCGACCTACGGTCGCAATTACCAGTAAGACTCCCTAATCGGGAGATAAGCGACCGTCAGGTCGCAGCGTTATTTTAGGGCAAAATGTGTAGGAGCAGTGTCCAAAAATGTGATGGTGGCGCTATATGGGAAAGATCCATGTTGATGAGATGAGTGTAGACATACTGTGTACCGATTTGCGTGATTTTAGGGCAAAATCTGTAGGAGTAGTGTCCAAAAAAGTGTTTTAAAAAATTGGCCTGAAGGTGGCGCTAAATGGGACAGATCCATGTTGATGACATGAGTGTAGACATACTGTGTACCGATTTGCGTGATTTTTGGCCAAAGATTGTAGGAGCTGTGTCCATAAATGTGTTTTGCAAGAACTGGCCTCATGGTGGCGCTATAAGAGGGTCATGTGAGAATTGATGCTTTGTGGTTGTGGTTTGGCAGGCAAGGAGTGTGTGTGCAAAATTTGGCATGGATCGGGGCAACGGTTGCGGAGTTATGAGCAGGCGAAAAGTGTGACGTGTGACAGACAGACAGACAGACAGACAGACAGACAGACAGACAGACAGACAGACAGCTGGTCGAGGTTTTAACAATACAGAATCTATAACAAACAGACTCTTTCATTCACATGATCATTGTATGAATATTGTTGTGATTTCAGAAGTCTTCACCACAGAGCAGAGTCTCCAACACCCAGCTGTGTGTCTATGAAGAGTGATGCGTCTATGAGAACACCTCCTGTCTTCAGTGAACCTGGACCTCCACACACACAGTATGTCAATCCTCCTATTATACACCAGGGAAGAGAGCATTGCCTGGAATGTTGAATCTCCATATATGGAGATAACCTACGCATCACACAAAGTCTGACCTCACCAGCCCATACTTGGGCATGGACGACTTATATCTCCATATACGGAGATGGCCATATATGGAGATACGATGACATCACAGAGTCCACAGCTGATGATGTGGCGTGATGTCATACAATAAACAAACAAGCCCTATATACTGATGCGATACGATGACATCACAGAGTCCACAGCTGATGATGTGGCGTGATGTCATACAATAAACAAACAAGCCCTATATACTGATGCGGAGATATGAGCAGGGCAAAGGTGTGACGTGTGACGTGTGACCGACCGACCGACGGATGGCCGGTGGAGGTTTTCATAGTAAACTGCTCCCTGACGGTCGCAATTATTTACATTATTGTTATGTTAACACATATGGTGCCAACCCCGAGTTTCCCGAGTTTGTATTGGTACCACCGCTGTGCCCGAGTTTCCCGAGTTTGGGCCGTTTTTGAAAAAAAAAAAAATGTTTTTTGGACCTCCAGAAATGTGTTAGGCATGATCGCGATCGCGAAATTGCATGTTTAACGCCCATACCAACCCATTCTTTCAAACATGGCAGCCATGTTTGTTTACATCTGAAGAAAACATAATGGCTGATAAATCATGAATGCCTGAACGGATTTCCAAGCGGATTTTTTTGTTTGAAAGCTGTGAGCAGTGGGCACACACGTGGTGCATCATCTAGGCATGGGCGCGTGCACGATCCGTGCACTATAAATTACATGGAAGTCTATGGAGACCATGGAATCGCGGGACATTGAAGAGACAAAATCATGGCACCAAAAAATAACAAGAAAAATGTTGTGTTTATTTCAGACTTATACATTTGGTCCTGAGAATGATTCACATGTGCAAGCATTCATGCAAATGACAAATAAATGAAACTTGATATATGTTTGGGCTAAATGGTGACTATTTTAAATAATCACATCTCAGCATATTGTACAGCATCACTATAAATGAACAAATATTGTCCATGTATCAAATTATCGTGACATTTATCAAAAACCACCCCAATTGTATGACTTATATTGTATTATTGTAACATACTCTACCATGCAGATTGACAAAATTACATTTTGTAATTAAAAAAAGTTACACAGTGCCGTTACACAGTATATTCTATATATTCTGAAATAGTGTTGAACTTTGTTGCATTGCTACTTTTAAAATAAATCAGAGTACTTCTTCCACCACTGTCTAAACTGTGGAGTCATTACACAAATACATGACAACCAGGGAGTCCACGCTCAGCGGCCCAACGTAACGGAGCCCGTTGCTTGCTCTATAGCCACCGTGGAGGAGGAGGAGGAGGGGTGAGCGGAGGTGTGGAAACTCAATGGTGCTTTTGGCTAACAAGGTGACGCGAAAAAGCTGTCAGCTAGGCGCTTAATGTTGCCACGGCGAAGTTCATGAAGCGAGTGGCCAAAGAAAAGACTCCAGAGGTGAGCGGAGTGTTCCATGAGGGGCAGCGGGCCGGACGGGCCGGACCGGGACGGGCCGGGCTGGTCAGGGTGAGGCCTGGAGACACAGAGGCTGTAGTAGGATAACCACTAAGTATCAATCCCGGAAAAAGCATCTGCCACAGTTTTGGTGGCACACACTTGGGCCATTATGTCAAATCGACCGGCTTCATCAGGAATCGATTCCTCACATTTTGCTAATAGTTTAATTAGTATAAAAGTATTCACAAATACATTTTCTCCATTGACTTTAATTAAAAAATAAACTTTTCCCAAATTTGGAGATGACTGACATCATAGATGTCTGACATAAGGGGAACACACACTGGACACGGAGGCGGCGCGGAGGCGGCGTGTCAAAAAATACGGCCCCGTTATTTTCAATTAACTAACCCACACCGGCGGCGGCAGACGCGCACGGCCGCTGGTCTGCCGCCTCGTCTGCCGCGCCGATACGCCGCTGTTCTATTTTTCCAGCGTTGCTGCGCGGTGAACATGTTCTCCCATGGTTCTCCCCACTGGGGGAAATGGATGTGCTGTGTGGCAGCGCGCCGCATCCAGTTGGGGTTACCGCGCGGCACTTCACATGCGTCGATAGCGCAACGCGACGCTGCGCAGCCGCCCGCGTCCAGTGTGTGCTCCCCAATACAGTGCACATGAGACTGACACAGTATGTCCATGAGCATTCCAAGTATCGATGACATCAGGCTCTCCATAATATGGGCATAAAAGGGACAATGAGCGCTCACATAGGCACAAGGACTGACAGATACAAAGATATTTGCAAGGGTGACTCGCCTCAGGGGAACCATTTCCAATTGCATCTTTCTAGATTTAGATTTGAGCTACCATACAACACTGGTTCCCAAACACTGGGTCGGGACCCATTTATGGGTCACGGACACATTTTTATGGCTCCTCCACATTTTGATTAACTCTTTTACTGCTTTATTTATTATTTATTTATTTGTGTCACTGCCATCAAAGTATCTTAAAGGTAGCTTACCTTTGCGATGTTATAAAACATTATCCATCATTATTTTAAAACTAATTATTTTGGAACACTCAGACATAGCTGTAATCGAGCCACCCTGACTGCAGGGGGCAGCCAAATGCAATGAATGAGGTGTAAATGTCCCTCGTTTGATCCAGTACTTTTGAGCATAGAAATGGATTAACAAGAAGCAGTCCATAGAAAACGGCCAGGGTTAGGGTGAGCTGTTTTTACTGTACACACCCGCGCGACCCCTCATCATCTTACAGAGCTCAAACAAGGTAAAGAACAAACGAACGGCCGTTCGTATTGGCAACAGTAACCCGCCAGAATGGGGTGAACGTTAACGTACATAGCGGTAAAAGAGTTAATTTCTTCTTTTTTTTCACAAAACAAATATTTTCCCTTGCACACAATCATTTCGTATGAGGGTCCACGGCCAAATGCGTACACGAATGTGGGTGTTCTTCTCGACTTGAAAGTGTTAAAAAAAAATTGTTTCAGATCGGCTATACTTCCAGCACGCAGGACTGTCACCTGACCGAGCATAAATCAGGCTTCGAGATAGATCGAAATCCTTCTCATTCGTGACGTTAATGCACTCTCGCCGGGCAGCGGTATAACACTATTACCCACAATGCAACGGGGTGCGGCGCTGCATGCCGTGCGGCCTCCACCGGCCCTCGGGGGAGTGGCCGCACGGGGCCGGCACACATAAGACCCCGTGTTAAGGATTTCTACCAAACAAAAACAGTGGCTCAGAAGTGAGCGTGCAGAGGGACCTTGTGTGCGTGCATGAGGGTGTGTTGTTTGTGTGTTGTGTGTGTGTGTGTGCGTGCGTGCGTGCGTGCGTGTGTGTGAGGGACAGAAGCAGAGAGTGAAAGCAACATTACACTGACCTCTCCCTCTGTTTACCTTTGCAATTTGGTCCAATTTGTCTGAATTGCTTAGGCGACCTCCAGAGGAAAAAAAACACCCAAAAAAACAGCATATGCTCAACGTCGAAAAAGGCAGCGAAATATGACTGATCACCTTCATTTTGTCTCATTTTGGCCCCTGCTCGACTGCCCCACTCTAAATTGTGTATTCTTTCCATGGCGCCAAACCGCCCGGCCCAACATTTAATTAATTTCCTTTTATTTATACGGTGAAAACCTTTGCCACGCGTTCCCTTTTTTTCCCCCCATGCACTCGCCCTTTTTTAAGTAACATAGATTTTCTTTCCATGCTTTTGGGAGACCCTAGTGGACCCAGGGGTGACTTTTGGTTAAATCATTTGGTCAAATTAACGTCACTTAAATCTGTCCGCCCGTTTTTATCCGTCTAGGCCTTGGTCTTGTATGAAAGGAGAAAAAAAGGAGAAAAAAAATGAAAATAAATTAAAGGGATGAAATTGCATCCAACAGGACGGGACCAATCGGGGCACAATGTTGACGAACGTCAGAGAGGCAAAATAATGTTTTAATAATATTCTATAGGAGAGCAAATATCTGCTTCAATGTCCCTGCTGATTTACCTTCATGTGACATTCAACTCTTTTCACAAACCAGGCACGATAAAAGGTGGGTGGAAAATGCTTGACAGGGAACATTCAGGAAAAGTGAAGACAAGTGTGAAAAGATCAGATCTGTATATTATGGACAGTGGTGCACATAATAATCAAGTTGAGTGCTTTGTCCACCACTCTATAGGCATCACAGCAGATGTTGCCACAGATAGAAAAAAAACTTTTTTTAAATGAGATTTCCATATTTTTGGAAATCTCATAAAAATATATATTAACTAATTATATTAATATTTTACTGTCTGTTCAACACCAGCAAAACACTTACTTTTGAGATTTTATAGAATACTATACATCCATTATTTCCATCCATGGTGTTGTTTAAAAAATGGATGGATTTGCTATCTGTGGCACCACAATATGGCCGCAACTGCTATGCCCTACATAGACATAAAAAGGAAGACGCCTTCTTCGGCTCTGGGGCGTCCGTCTTGGAGGATGGGCAATTTTTAAGGCAAGTTTCTGGAATTCTGAAGCAAACTTCCGCGTGCGTCACAGATGGGGACGTTCGGTAGGCCAATCAGATGCTGGACTCCGTTTTCACTTCCTCCTATCCTGTTTGACGGGTCGATCTAATGAACTTGCATGCTGCTGGAAAAAACAGGACTGGATCATGAGTGTAAAAGAGGATTTGTAAAAGACTGCCCATTCATTGTGTGTGGGGGTCAGTGTGTATGCACTGTGTCTGACAGCAGATTATGATCTCAGTGTGATCCGCTTACTTGCAAACCTAACACTCATTTATAGGGGCCATAATGTACCGGTAAGCAGCCCACTCAGGGCTACTTATTTTATTTTCTAGAAATTGCAAAAATTGCACAAAAAAATTATAAAATGAAAAGCTAATTCTGTGTCAGAGCATTTGGCGTCCATTTAATGTTGCACCTCTAACCGTGTTGTACGCTTATATTTGACCTCTTTTCAGGGCATTTATGTCTGCAGGCGAGGATTCCAAGTCAAAACTCTAAAACCTGCCGTCCAGATTTATCATCTATGTGAAAAGTAAATGACTGACTGACGGACGGACGGACGGACGGACGGACGGACGGAAGGATAATGAAAAATCCAAAATGTAAAAAGTTTTGGCATCTAGATTTTGGACACGTCATATAAGTAAATGAATGAATGACTGAAATACTATAAACAGATAAAAAATGATATAAGATATACAATGAGGGGGTGTTGGGGTGGAGCCTGCATGGGATCTCTCTCTCTCTCTCTCTCTCTCTCTCTCTCTCTCTCTCTCTCTCTCTCTCCTCTCTCTCTCTCTCTCTCTCCCTCTCATGTTACTCGTACAAAAACACCCTCATCATAAAGACACACACACCTCGGGCCGGTTACACAATGAGCCAGGACTGCAGGAATGTGCAATTTCACGTGTGCGTGGTTTTTGCATTACATTGTAGGATACTCGATGACACGCACACGCACACGCACACGCACACACACACACACACACACACACACGCACACACACACACACACCACACTGCCGCGCGTGCAAACGCTCTATCTTACCCCCCACCGACACACAGGCGATCCCAGCATGATTTTTAGGAGTCCCCAGATGAAGTAAAAGACCCCCCCCCCCCCCCCCCCCCCACACCCCCCCCCCCCCCCCCCCCCCCCCCCCCCCCCCCCCACACACACACACACACAACATAATCATCAGGTATTATGATTTTATGATTACTTGGAGGAAGCTGATTTTTTTTCTTCAAAAAGGTGGGTGGTGGTGACCCAGCTGTCCCCTCCCAGTCAGACCTCTGACGTTTGGTCACATTTGTCCCAGAAGTCAGTAGACTGTTGTTGCCAACCAGAGTGTGATGCCAACCACTAAACCTAACCTCTGAATGCCTAATTCTAATCCTAACCCCAACCAGAATCATTTCCAAGATTTTAGCCTAACACCCCCCAAAATATATAACTCTTACTAAACTTGGGGGGGACATTTGGCTTTCACAAGTATAGCACATGCACACGCACATGCACATTCATGCACGTGTGCACGCTCACAGTCGCACACACCATTTAGCATCCACGCTCAAATTCACATTTCTGCTGACATTCCAGACAATCTCTGGGTTCAGGTGTCAGAGAATAACATTCTCTCCCTCTTTCTCATTCTCTCTCTCCCCCTCTCCCCCTCCCCCCTCGCATTATCCCCCCATTTCAAACATAAACAGTGGAGAGGAGCAGGTGGTCGTTAGGAGGGATTTTCCCTTTCTTTCTGGTCATTGGAGTCTTTTTATGTAATGTCTGGTGGCAATTAGGTGTAATGTAGGATGTCAAAGCCATAGTCAGGCCTGGAAAAAAGCACTCGGGTTTGTTTCTGACTCAGTACAAGTAGCAGTACCACAAAATATAAACAACAATGCTCTGTTGCAAAGGAAAGGCCTATTCAAACATTTACTTGAGCTTGTAGATCGGCTATTTTCAAATGGCCAAAATGTATAGGGCTGATGTGGGCAATGTATATGTTTTGTAATAGTAATCATAAAATCTATTTAGGAACTAGTAACTGAAGTTGTCAAATAATTGTAGTGGCGTAAAGTTTGCCTCTGAGATGTAGTGGCATAGAAGTTAAAGTATTGGGAATTGCAAACACCTCAAAATCTTACTTAGGTACAGTATACTTGAAGGCCCGCTGACGCGTGATTGGAAAGGACACCCGGGCTCCAGGGAAACCCCGCCCACCGAAGCTTTTGATTGGCTGAAGCGGAGCTAGGGAGCGCTCAATTGTAGTCGCTTGGACAGGGCGTTTATCGTGGGCTTGCCCAGGCCTTACGGCCTGGGCATAAATATAACGATTGCATTCACCACGGCTTCGTAACTCGCGCGGCGCTCCGCCGGCCGCGCGGCCCTGGCCCGCTCTTCGCGGCCACTCGCGCCTGCGGCGCTCGGGGGCGAAGAGCAGGACCAAGGTCCGCTGGCCTTCGCGCCGCTTGCAGTGTCGTGGACAATCGAGCGGCTCCGTCTGGAGCCCGGGTGTCATTTCCAAATACGCCCCGCTGACACGCCCCGGAATTATAATAGTATGATACAGTAGGTCATGTGGTCTCTCTGAAAATAGTCTGAAATAGTCTGAAACTCATGTCACAGTGTAATCTGCCCCTCGCCCCCCAACAACAGCTGATCAGTACAGTAAGTAGTCTAAGTAGTCAATTCATTTGATTGGCTTATAATTGCACATTCCCACAATGACATCATAAAAATATTAACTCGTATTTTAAGGTGACTTTTTAAAGTGACAGTACCCCTTTAGGTGACAGCTAGTACCCCTTTAAGTAATCACCACTGCAATTAGGTACAGGATGTTAACACCAGTAAGACTCCCTAATCGGGAGATAAGCGACCGTTGGTCGCTTATCTCCACAAATATCACAACCTCCACCTCTCACGTCATACGGGCAGCCATAGTTACACCTGGAATGTTGAATCTCCATATATGGAGATAACCTACGCATCACACAAAGTCTGACCTCACCAGCCCATACTTGGGCATGGACGACTTATATCTCCATATACGGAGATGGCCATATATGGAGATATGATGACATCACAGAGTCCACAGCTGATGATGTGGCGTGATGTCATACAATACACAAACAAGCCCTATATAAAGGGGCAATTCTCACCAGGGAAGAGAGCATTCCCCACTAGCTGAGTATCTTAAGATGGTTGGATGTGATGATAAGCTATAAGCTTAGTTGATCCTGGCGATAAGGTCTGAGTCGAGGAATGCTCTCTTCCGTGGTGAGAATTGCCCCTTTATATAGGGCTTGTTTGTGTATTGTATGACATCACGCCACATCATCAGCTGTGGACTCTGTGATGTCATCGTATCTCCATATATGGCCATCTCCGTATATGGAGATATAAGTCGTCCATGCCCAAGTATGGGCTGGTGAGGTCAGACTTTGTGTGATGCATAGGTTATCTCCATATATGGAGATTCAACATTCCAGGTGTAACTATGGCTGCCCGTATGACGTGAGAGGTGGAGGTTGTGGATTGGCAGGCAAGGAGTGTGTGTGCAAAGTTTGGCATGTGTATTGTATGACATCACACCACATCATCAGCTGTGGACTCTGTGATGTCATCGTATCTCCATATATGGCCATCTCCGTATATGGAGATATAAGTCGTCCATGCCCAAGTATGGGCTGGTGAGGTCAGACTTTGTGTGATGCGTAGGTTATCTCCATATAATGCCCAAGTATGGGCTGGTGAGGTCAGACTTTGTGTGATGCGTAGGTTATCTCCATATATGGAGATTCAACATTCCAGGTGTATTGTATGACATCACGCCACATCATCAGCTGTGGACTCTGTGATGTCATCGTATCTATGAGTTGAATCTCCATATATGGAGATTCAACATTCCAGGTGTATTGTATGACATCACGCCACATCATCAGCTGTGGACTCTGTGATGTCATCGTATCTATGAGTTGGGGAAAAGTGTGACATGACGGACAGACTGACAGACAGCCGGTGGAGGTTTTGGTAGTAAATGCGACCTTACGGTCGCAACTATACAACCAGCCATAGAGGCTGGTATCTTCTGGTCCTTAAGTGGCTTCTGCAGTCAACTATGGGAGAAGTGATAACTACCTCCGCCGCTGGCCTCCTGAAAGGTGAATTTTCAGGGCAGTTTTGATGGAGGCCAGCGAGCTACAGTACAAATTCCACACTTGGGTGGCAGTGAAGGAGAATTGACCCATATTTGTCTTTTACAAGATCGTTGTTTGCACTAGCTCTGTACATAAATCTTCTCTTCTGGGGGTGCCAGGCATATTCAGTCCATGGATAAAAAATATGAAACAGTTTTAGAACTGCAGGAGGATTTGAGAAAAGGATTGGGACCACAATGGAAACAAGTCCCTATCCTCTTTTTGGTGTACGCCGGGTGATGGGTTTCCTCCTGCAGCACATTCTAATCAGACATCCACAAGGCTGAGGGTACTTATTGTTATGAATGGAAATACCATTCATCATCACAGATGAGATCCAAATCAGGCCTTATACGAAACATGCATCAAGGGCTACGAAAATATTTTTTTGTTGACAAAATTAGCTGTAGATTTATTCTACTAAAATCTTGTGATATTTTGTAAACCCGACTAAACTAAAGACATTTCAGATGACTAAAATATGACAGAATTTCATTCAAAAGACTATGACTAAAACTAAAATCTAAGATTTGCTGTCAAAATGAACACATGATACGCAGAGCCCCATATAGGTCCCCACCGGGGCCCCAGCAGGGCGGGCCAGCATATCTGACTTGGGAAGGGAGTGGTATTCCTTCCTTTTCTTCTTTTACAGTAACAGGATCTGTGACATATCCTAAGGAAAGGAGTTTGATAGGCAGGGGCCAGCGTGCAGAGTGGCGTGGGGGAGGCGGGGAGGGCGGGCCAATTAAACCTCGCCCTTGAGAGAACGCGGAGGCCGGGCAGCGATGTGCTGAGCACGGAGGTATCGCATGTTGTGCCGGGATCCCGTGTTGGCATATCGGGGCATTATCGTCCCGGGCTTTAGGGAGACACGAGGCCAAGTTCACGCGAATCAGTCTGGAAGCAGCAAATCTGGCCCAGATGTATTGTAGCCCAGGGCATGCTCTCTGCAATGCACTGTTACAGACGCGTAATGGTGCGTCCGTAGCTGAATGGGTAGTGTAGGCCGCTTGGGAAGCAGAAGGTCAAGATGTGCCTCCCCCCCAGCACGACACTTATACCCCTAACGTCCACACGCACACAATAAAAGAGTTACTGGGGTATGTGCTGACTTCACAATTTCCATCACTTCCATGCACTGTTCTGAGTGTTCAGTTAAGACTGTTTTTGAGGGGTTTCTTCTTTTTTTTATTGGAACATACCGGCACTTCATGCCAGGTCTAACATTTCGACTCGAGCTCCATCGCAAAATATGTCCAAATCAGCCCTTCAATCAACCCTCGTCACTGGCCAATTGACAGCAGCGTATAGGAACGTAACTAACCAAGTACATGTACTCAAGCACTGCTCTTTTCTTGAGTACAGTATGTCCATTTTCATTTGCAAAATAAGGTTGTTTAATTGAAATGTTACTCAATACGACTGGAGTAAGGTGTACCTACAGCACCAGGCACGTGCACATATAGACATCAAAGTAGTCTTTTTTTCTTCTTTTACTATGGTGAAAGAAACGCAAAATGTCCCCTTTCCATGCTATACCTGAAGGCAGCATTCAAGAGAATTTCCTTGTCCAAACTCTCCTGAACTTAAATGCAGCAACTTATGTTGAACGAAATGCCCTCTTAGAAATCCATGCCGACCTCCAATCTCACACTGTTGTGAGCTTGAGGTCGGCTATTTTCCAAAAAGGCCAAAAGGCCCTTTTAGAAATGTCAGCCCCTGCCTCTCTAACATTCTCTGCACGCCCCCGTGTACTTACTTTCCACCACTAGGCAGACGTGTTAAACTGCTGCCTGCCTACTTCGTGGCTTATGAAGGAGCGTTCCACTTGCACTGTTTACTTTCAATGTGTGGTTTGGAATGGATCATAACTGATGGATAAAGTTTAGGTTTGTCCATTTTATTTCCCAGATTGATGAATGGAAGCTGTGGGAACAGCAGCACGGCAGCTTCTCCAACATTTCTTCATCCAGAGAAGGTTTTGCTGAGCGAGCACACCGTGTAACAGCAAAGCCTTTTTTACATCATTATTAAGTTGTACTTCAATAAAAGTAGCAGTACTATGTAGAAATATTCTGTTTAAATACAGTAAAAGTACTGCATTCAAAATATTGCTTTGGTAAAAGCACAAATGTATTGGCATGAAAATATAAAGTAACGGTAGGCTAATCATTACGTGGAATATTCCATTTAAAAAAGAAAAAAATCTCTCTCGAAAATTGTAGGTATACATTGGTTATTTCTGAATAGACCAAGAATGCAGTAGGTCTTAATTGGATAATGTATGTTTTATAATAATCCTATAGGCTATTAAACCTCCCTAGAGGGTGGGCTGATTTGCAAGGCACGTCATTGCTCCAAACTTGGCACCAACACAGTTGTGATTTTTTTTTTTTTTTTTTTTTCTCATAATTTTTATCCCACAATTTTGTAACCCATTTTTTCACCCAGTGCTAATTGCCTATGTAATCCTGGGCTCTGCTCTCCCTCTGCCGCGCCTGGGGAGACAACGGACTGACCTCATGCTTCCTTCTATGCATGAGGAGTCCAAGTTGCTTCTTTTCACCTGACAGTGGAGATTTCCCTGGTTTGGACGTAGCGCGTGGAAGGAACACGTTATTCCAACCAGTTCCTTTCCCCTCCATCAGGTGCCCCGGCTGGCCAGGGGGAGGCATTATTGAGACCAGGATTACGTGCATGTTTTTGTGAGGGTATCAACCCTAGGAGACACGGGGAGAACATGCAAACTCCACACAGAAAGGCCCTATCGCCAACCCCACCTAGGGTGTGGGCGCTGATGACGCGGAGGAGGAACACGCCGCCAGCGCCCACAGCGTCCCCCGGCGGGAATCGAACCCAGGACCTTCTAGCTGTGAGGCGATTTATTTATTTTTAAAAATGTTTTTATTGAACAGCCTACTCTATTAAAACGTAGGTATTATACAATAATACTAAAATTGTAAAACAAAACAGCCCTGAGCCCTGAGGGCTTGTTTCCATTGGTCCTCTGCATCAATTCATCGATATACAGTACAAAGATACTACACAAGAAATCATCAATACTAAGAGCAGTAAAGGTAGGCCTACTGTATATTTGTGAGCGTTGTGAGCATGTAAATCGTCTATTTTCACAATTTCTGTCACAATATTTGGCAATTTGGCCGATGTTTAATTTGTCATTTTAGAGGTATTAAAGAAGTTCTATAATTGTCACTTTAGAAATGTGCTATAGACTTAAACTTAATGTTGGTTTGTTTACTTTTGAGTGAGAAAACGGTGTTGCACATTAAGTTAATCATCTGGGGACCCCCTCAAAATAATTTGGGGATCCCTCTAGAGGTCCTGACCCATAGGTTGAGACAGGTGCTCTTTTATGGCGGTTTTGAAGGAGGTTAGGGAGTCACGCTTTTTGATAGCATTCCACATTTCGGTACATGGGCACTGGTATCTTGAAGACCGGTGGAAGACCAGGCCCGTTGCAAGTTGCTGTGCTTGAGCAGGGGTTACAGTAGGTGAGTTAGGTAGGTCTGGCATCAGAATAGTCACACCAGGGGCCACGTTGTACAAGCCAGCGTCCTCCTGCCAGGGCCCTCCGGGTGCCACGCGTTGCCAAGGCACTCTGTTGCTCCGGTACGCACCAAACTTGGCTCAAACACTGTTCAGTGGTCTGTGTAAGAATAGTCACACACGCACACATGCACGCAAATGCACGCGCACGCACACACACGCACGCACGCACGCACGCACGCACGCACGCACGCACACACACACACACACACACACACACACACACACACACACACACACACACACACACACACAGGGTGCTACAGCAGTGTTGCTGCAGTGTTTAAAGGTAGGGTAAGTGATTTCATTTAACTCAAATAACAACAAAATGGGTCTATGTTCTGATTACTATAGAGTGTTTGGTCCATATTTTGACTTCAGCCTCATCTCCTGTGAGGAGGACAAAGCAGTTTCAAAAACTGTTGAGTGACAAGTTTTCCTCCAATCAGGATAGAGTGGGGCCTTCCTCCAATAATGGTTACAAACACCAAGGCCTGCTCCCACCTCATGAAAACAGAAAGTGAAACTTAAGTGAAATCACTTACCCTATTTTAACACTTCAAATGGACATATTTTGGTGACCATTGAGCACAACATAGAACCCTACTGTAGATTTGAAGGCTGCATACCGGCCTCAAAATCGAGTAATCTAAATAAATATGAAAAATAAATAGCAACTAAAGTTTTCAAACGTCGTTTGTCAATGCTGAGGAAGACCTGGTTGAAATGCATTTGTTAATTTGTCTGTGGAGAAGTAAATACATTTGAAAATTGTCTCCTTTATCAATGCACCTTGAGCTTGTTGTTTGGTGTGTTGTGGTGCATCTTGGCTTGCAGTGCTTTCCTTTAGTAAAACATACAATATTTGCCTCTGAGATAAAATTGGAAACGGACATACTCAAGGAAAGTACCTCGAAATTGTACCTCACCTCGCACCTTACTTGAGTAAATGCACCTTGTTACTTTCCCCCAGCTGCTGTCAATTGGCCAGTAACGAGGTGATTGAAGGGCTGAGTTGGACATATTGCGAGGGAAACGTTAGACCTGGCACGGAGCAGGTTCCAATACAAGAACTCGACTATATTTGATATTGTGGTTTTCCAACTCATTTGAGCTGTTGGTCTGTGGGATGGTGGAGAGGTAGCGCTTATGAAACCACAGTGTCTGGAGACCTGCGCTGGAAAGTAAATAATGTACTCAAGTACTGCACTTCAGTAACTTTATAGGTATGTGAATACTTTTAGTTTACTTGTGCAGGTCTATTTTTCAATGCAATTATTTGAAAAAAATTTAGTAACAAGTAGATTATTATTACAAAAAGAACCAGTTAAGTTCTAAGGTCTATTCAAAAATAGCTGATCTACAAGCTTACAACACGTTGCATCTTGTAATGTTTTAAGCTTGTAGATCTGAGGGTCTCTGTTTTCGTCTATGCCTTACCCCTTACCCCTAAACCTTTTTTTCTTTGCCTTTTTTACTATTTTGAAAAAACATTTTTAATAGTTCAAATATGGCTATTTAAAGTATTTGAAAATGTTTTTCAAAATAGTGAACAAAAATAAAATAACTTTAGGGATAAGGGGTAAGGCATGGACAAAAATATAGCTCCTGCTATTTAGATATAGATCAAATTTGAGTATATATAGTACAATTATATATAGACTATATAATTATATAGACTATATATTACAATTTTTAATACAGGCCTTTTTTTCTCTGTTACATATGGGGTGTGAGAGAGAGACAGAGAGAGGGAGAGAGAGAGAGAGAGAGAGAGAGAGAGAGAGAGAGAGAGAGAGAGAGAGAGAGAGAGAGAGAGAGAGAGAAATGACTCATTAGTGAATAAGGGGTTTCAGTGAGTGTGTGTGCATTAGGGGACCAGACACAGGGCTAGTTCAAATAAATACCGGATGTGCATAAATGTACACTTCCCTGTACGGCCCCAGGGCCAGTAGAGTACACTACAGTACAGTAGTGGTTCTCAAACTTTTCAGTAGATGAATGCTATGCCTCAACTAAGAGTTGAGGCATTACATTTTGTATTACACGGTTCTATCGTGAAAATAGCAGATCTATTATGCTCATAACGCCTCAGGTTGCGAGGCATTGTGAGCATGTAGATCGGCTATCTTCACAATTTCTGCCTCTAATATGCAATGTTTAATGTGTCATTTAGAGGCATTAAAGTCCTTAAATTGTCACCTTAGAAATGTGCAGATACCCTCTATACACTTAAACTGGATGTTGGTTTGTTTAGTGAGAAAACATGTTGCAAATTATGTTAATCATCTGGGGGACCCCCCCAAATAATTTGGGTCCTGACCCACAGGTTGAGAACCACTGCAGTACAGTACAGAACACATAACAGGGGTTCTCAAACGTTTTTAAACCAAGAGGGATAGCATGAGGGATTTCTTTTTTGGCAACCCCATCAAACCTCATTCACCTGGATGGAGTACAGTAAAAGATGCTTCTTTTACTGTACAGGAGGGAAAATAGCGACATCTGCTGGGCCACTAATGAGAACTGCATGCATCATAATGACTTCCCATTTGGCCTCAAATCCAGCCGAGCTTCCTTGCACGCCTGCCAAATACAGATCATTTCGGGGGTCCTTTGTCTGAGCACCGCTGCATTAGAGGCTGATGACTGGGGATTAAAAAAAAAACTGCAGCTACTGTGACATTTCCATACCGAAACAACCGTTAATAGAGCTGTGTGTGTGTGTGTGTGTGTGTGTGCGTGTGCGTGTGCGTGTGCGTGCGTGCGTGCGTGCGTGCGTGCATGCGTGTAAAAGGAATGCCGCACCCACAATTTTATGAATGCTATTTGTTGGGCATTTAATGGCTTTCTTTGGCCATCATTAGATTATTAGAGCTACTATATTCGGCGTACAACACGCGTAACTCTAACCCTTAGCCTTAGCTCTGAGAGTCTATAATCCCATAACTCCAACCTCAAACCTTTCCTAATTGTGAGTCCCCAAAAATCCACCAAAACTCCACAAATCTGTTTGAACCATAAAAAAAAAAGACAAAAAAAAGAAAGAAAAAGTAAACAGCTATTTCTCTTGTGAGGACCAGGGAAATCATCCTCACAACGCGTGGTTCTCCTATTTTACTACCTGTGGATGATTGTGTGTGTCACTTGTTTAGCCTGTATGTAATATCGACTTTCCACCTCGGCGGAAAGCCTCGTATTCGTTTTAAACGGGCGGTGTGATGCGGTTTAGGCCATGCCTAGTTTAGGCCAGGCAGAAAGCTGCGTCGCTTTGTTTTGGGTCCCCCTGTTTGTTTCCCCAATCCCCATTTAAATACTAGAGAAGTGTAGTCTTGCCAGTCGTTATGAGTTGGACTAAAAGATGATAGCCTATATACCAAACAAACTTTTCCAAAAATAAGCAAAACTACTCATGTGGTTAAATATCTGAAAAAAATAATTGAGATGAATCCAAAATACACTGATGATATTTGTGCTCTCAAACGATTAAACTATATGGAATATGAACAGGTTGTGGGGGTCCCTGCTTCATCTCTCTCTTGACTAAAGGATCCTTGGCCTGAAAATGTTGAAGACCCCTGTATGTAGAAGAATCCCGTCCATAAAGGCAACGCCCAAAACATTGCCACCATGTTGACAGCGGTTAACAGCTATCGGACGTCTGTCGCTCTCTCGTCCACTCCCGTGCCAAGGTAGACATCATTACTGCTCACGACATAAATAACTTCTGTAAACGATATGTCAAATAAAAATAAAAGTTGCTGAGTGCTGTGTTTTTTTTTCTCCTCCCCATCAGATGGCCAGGGGGTCCTCGGATAAGGTGGCGCGGGAGGGAAAAAGAATGTTTGCTGAAAAACCTTTTTGGCTTCTCTGTTTTTGCCCTGCGGTCCTCGAAAAAGCCTAGTTTTTCGCTCTTAACCTTTTTTTCTTTCTTTCTTTCCTCCAGGCGTGTGCCAGGGTCCCGGCGGCCACCGACCGCACACCCCCTGTGTGTGTGTGTGTGTGTGTGTGTGTGTGTGTGTGTGTGTGTGTGTGTGTGTGTGTGTGTGTGTGTGTGTGTGTTTCTCAAAGAAGTCTTTCATGGACAGGAATCGACCAGTCCAACAAGACTGACCAGGCACCCACACACCTGGGGTGTGTGTGTGTATATATATATATATATATATATATATATATATATATATATATATACACGTATACATATATTTATATATATATATATATATATATATATATATATATATATATATATATATATATATATATAAACACACACACACACACACACACACACACACACACACACACACACACACACACACACATTTGATGCCAAATGAAATCTACATTCCCCTCTTAAAAGGATCATGTTAGCATCAACATAATCCCCTGCCCGCACACACACACACACACACACACACACACACACACACACACACACACACACACACACACACACACACACACACACACACACACACGCCATACCGTTGACATTACATGTCCTGTCCACAGAGGCTGGTACAAAGTTGAAGGAGTAGTTCACCCCCAAAATGTATCGCATGAGACAAAACATTATACGTGTACCCCCATTGACTCTGAATGGGGACCCAAATGGGGGTACATTTACGTTACTAGAGCTTAAGAATGCGACAAAAAAACAAAAAGATATTCTTCTTCTTTTTGAGGGTTAACTCCTCTCCTCTCCTCTCCTCTCCTCCACCATGGCTCTAAGGTTGAGGTGGGCTCACCTCTGGACCACCAAAGCCTTCTGCGTTTGTTTGTTAAAGGAGGGTTATAGCGCAGTGTACCGGTACGTGCGTGCATGTGTACTGTGGGTGGTACACTATATATTTAATTAATCTAATTTCCATCATCAGGCAACGAGGAGTTAAGTCCTCATTCTTCCTCACATCCTGACTCTGAAACCTTTTACAGCCCCACCATAAAATACTGGAGTTTATTTGTATTTGAACAGTGAACACGACAGAATATACATAGTCCTTAAAGGCCTTAAAGGAAAATGTTGTTTGTTACAAGGGTTCATATTTTAGATTGTAATTAGAGAAAAGAAAAGATGGGGGTTAAAATGTTATCATTTACTGCTTTTTATCGTTTTAGCGATTTCAACAATTGTGATTTCAGTGGGTGGGGGCATAGGTACAAGTGGCTAAATACACCCGCAGTCGTCCGATGTTAGTCACGGCCAGACGAAAATGGCGCGGCCATGCCGCCGAAGCCGAGGCCGGCCGCACTTTGGCACTCGCCCTCACTCTAAATATGTCTTAATAATGCATGAACACTAAGGCCTCGGACATACATAAAAAGCATGTTACCTGTGCTTTACTTGGGGGGAGGCGGAGGGTAAAGCAGCGTCCAATTAATTCCCTACATTCCCTATACGGTTTTGAAGAAGCAACTTGCTTTAAGGCTGCCCTTAAAACAAGCGGCCGTAAAACAAGTTGCTTCTTCAAAACCATGTGACTTCCATATGGAATGAATGTCTGAGGCCTAAGGATTTTACCAATTAAGAAGGAGAGGAGAGGAGGAGAGGAGGAGAGGAGAGGAGAGGAGAGGAGAGGTCCTCCTAGGTGGGCTGTGGATAGAGGCTGAGAGGTCAGTTGATTTGTTGTCCCAGAAAGTTTGGAGTTTACAGAAGGTGGAAGCCAAAATGATTGCAATTTTTCATGGCGAAGCAGCCCGTAATTACCATGGGCCGGTGCCAAGTATGAGAGGTGGCTAGAACAGCACCGCTGGGCGGGCGCTCCTTCAGATGCAAACGGCACAGAGGTAAATATATGTCTCTCCTTTTTGAATCTGTAATTACGCCAAGAGCAAATCTCTCGGACCGCAAGGTCGCCGAGGCCAGCAAATAGACCCAGACCCCATTGGCGGAGATTCACCGAGGTGGTTTGACGTAATTTGCAAGGGGATGGGATTCTTCACTCAACCCAACATTCCAGAGTGAGAAATTATGATTATGATGATTATTTTGTATTGTTTCAGAGGCCACAGACACACATCTAAAGCGCATGCTTTATGATTTACCGTGGCGGAAGGCGGGGGTAAAGCAGCGTCCAATTCATTCCCTATGGAAGTCACAGGCTTCCGACAGACATTAGAAGCACACGCCTTTAGCATATGCCCTTGGGGGATGAGGGGGGTTGAGGGCAGTCCAATTCATTCCCTATGGCCGCTTCTAGCATTCCTCTTGGCTTAAGGCAAGCTTGCTTGCCTTTAGGCAAAGAGGCATGCTAGACAGTGATGTCATTACGTGCGCATCCCGCATCAAAAACTCATTCAAGTCATGGTCCTGGGGTCCCGGGGATGCGCCTCCATTGGAGTCCATGTTAAAATAATTGACTTCTTCTACTGAAGTTGCTATATTAGTTTAGATAGTTTAATTCGTTTTTTAATGTATTGTGTAAGATAAACACTGTAAAGATTTATTATCAGTTAAACCTGGAACAGCTAAAAACTATTTTCACTAGTGGTTCTCAAAGTGGGGTCCTGGGTCCTTGAGGGAGTTCCAGGGGGTCCCCAGATAAATGATAGTTAGGAACCAAATAGAACGTTATGCGTCTGTAACTCGGTGAACAAATGGAACCAAATGGACCTGTTCCATTTGTACTCTAGTATTTAAACATTTAATATAAATTGGGGTCCCAGTGATATAAATATAATTAAATGGGTGTCTGTAGCCTTGTGTATTTAGAAATCCTAGTTCTAAGTTCAAACATTAGCCAAATTGTAAAATAAATATAAGAAATAGGCAAACATTTTCATAAAACTTTTCTGGGACCCATTTGAATGACCACCTGTGGGTCCCGGGACCCATTACATTGAAAACCTAGTAACATCACTGCTAGAGGCTTTCATGCTTTCAGTTTTTTTGGGATGTAATAGAGTTCAAGAAAAGAAAAAAGGAATACAATTTATGTCACAAGACCTTTAAATGAAGGCAGGGAATAAAATATTTAAAAATACCTGTCTGTTTTGGACTGGTAGCGTGTGCGTGACTACATTCCCAGACTGCTCTGTTAGTGGCGACGGGCCCGTTTGTTGCTGGGTTGGTCTGACGGGCCATCAGACACTACCATACATCAGGTGTTAACCAAGCCTTTTCAGCACGGCACCGCATTTTGGTGTCTCCCAAACATCAAATAAATCAAGATTTAACCCCTTTAGTCCTATTTAAAAAATGGTGAATAATAGCAGATCTACAATCTCAAAATGTGTTGAATCGTGACTTGTGAAACAGAAAACAAAAAAATAATAACATAGTTTTACTTACAACTTAGATTGACAACAATGTAGATTTACTTACCCATAGAAAATGTGTCCGCGGTCCGAACATGGGTCACAGCCCTATGTTTGGGACCATACATCAGTGGTAATCAAAGTGGATTCCAAGGACTCTCTAAGTTCCTTTATGGGGGTCTAAATTGACCCTTACAAGTCTGTAACTCTGACAGTGTACAAATGGAACCAAATGGACCTGTTAACGGGTCCATTTGGTTCCATTTGTACACTGTCAGAGTTATAGGAAGACCTTGAAATATAAAGGTTTGAGAACCATGGCCATACATATGTGGTTGTGAGCTGTCTGGTTTTGACAGGAGCCGAGCTGGGCCGGGCCGGGCCTGGCTGGAGTCACGCATCATTTAACCAGGTTATTAATGTGCTACACAGCATGGCTATAGCTATAGACCCACTGCACAACTGCACTCTATCCATCCTATGAGAGTAATGTGGAAAGGATTGTGAGCGTGTGCGTGTACTTGTGTTACTGTTAGGGCCAAATATCCTCAGAAATATAGTAGTAGGCCTATTTAAAAAATAGAGTGAGGGAAATGGGGGGGCGGGGGTAGGAATTATGGTTGGAGTTGTTCCTGGTTCATGCAGTGTTGCAAACCGATAATAGCTGATCTACATTGGCCAAAACGCTTATAGAGCTGAAATGGTTAATGCATGTTTTTTTTTTTTTTTTGCAATAAGAATCCGAAATCTGCAAAGTAACAACAGTATAGTAAATAAAGTTGGCAAATTATGTAATGGAGTAAAATATTGCCTCTCAGAGGCAATATTTGCCTCTGAGATGTAGAGGCGTAGAAGTAAAAGTAAAAGTATTGGAAATCGAAAATACTCAAGTACAAAAAGTCCCATACTAAACATCTGAGAACTAAATCTTTTCAGATGGGGCTCCGTGGTCAATGCTAGTCTGATAAATCAGTCCGCACATTACCACCCCCTGTTGGTGGGTGGTGTGTAGTGTGGACTGACACCGGAGATATTTTATTTTATTTCAAGCTCGCCTAAAGAGCGGGCGAATTGAATGGGCCAATCAGGGCTGTAGACTTGAGGCACGTGGTAGGCTGGTCCGGTTCCAGCCATTGTCTTTGCTCTTTTGCCTTTTGCACTTTCTTTCCTACGTCATTATTACGTATTATTACATCTTTAGATGTGTTGCTTTTGTTGTTTTGCTGTTAATGCAGTGGTATATACTGCATTGTCTGTAAAGAAGCCGAACAAAATACATTTTACTCTTATGTACCTGTACAAAAGATGTACTGTAACAATAAAGTACAACCTTGAACCTTGAAAGTTCTCCTTCAATGCATTGTGACGACTGTCCCTTCTGTGTGGCCCCTGCAGTTGTGTGGCCCCTGCAGTGGTGTGGCCCCTGCAGTTGTGTGGCCCCTGCAGTTGTGTGGCCCCACAGCGGTGTGGCCCCACAGCGGTGTGGCCCCCGCAGGTAAACCTGCAACCTGTGAAAGCAATGTTGGGGAAATTACTTCTGAAATCTAAAGCAATGGACTTTAAATTGCGTTGTTCTACTCAGGAGGCTAATTACACTCAGGTGTGTGCGTGCGTGCGTGCGTGCGTGCGTGCGTGCGTGCGTGCGTAAATCATATTGTGTCTGTGGATTTACGGAGTGATGAAAACATGCGAAGCCACACAAACACACATGGATTGTTCTCTCTCTATCTCTCTTTCCGTCTCTCTCTGTCTCTCTCTGTCTCTCTCTCTCTCTCTCTCTCTCTCTCTCTCTCTCCCTCTCTCTCTCTCTCTCACACACACACACACACACACACACACACACACACACACACACACACACACACACACACATACTTTTGTGCTAAAACATTTTAGGATGGCGCTTTTATAAATGCCATATTTACCTCCAATACTAAATCCTGGGTTATAATATACATGTAGTTGCGCACCAAGAACAGCCAATCCACAAGCTCACAGCACGACACGTTGTGAGTTTGTGTAGCTGCTATTTTGCGCTGTGTTGTTTTATATGCGTAAATGCGTGCGTGCATGCGTGCTGTGCGTGCGTGTGTGTGTGTGTGTGTGTGTGTGTGTGTGTGTGTGTGTGTGTGTGTGTGTGTGTGTGTGTTTGTGTACCAGGTCTGGCAGCAGTCCCACTAAGTGAGATTTGACCTTGCGTCAAGTTACTTTTTTTCACTCTCTTTTTTTTTCACCCAGAGAGGTTCTCTCTCTCTCTCTCTCTCTCTCTCTCTCTCTCTCTCTCTCTCTCTCTCTCTCTCTCTCTCTACTAGAGGCTAAAAGGCTCAGAAGGGTGGAAAGCTAAATATTTTCTTAAGTCTCCTGGACGCCAGGTCGCATAAAAGCTTCCAAAGCCATTTGCATCGGGGGGGCCTCGACCGTTCGAAAACCGCAAATTCTGTTTTTCTAGCCATAAAACTCCCCCTCCCCCCCACCCCACCCCCCCTGCCCGCCGCACGGGAGAGAGAGAGAGAGAGAGAGAGAGAGAGAGAGAGAGAGAGAGAGAGAGAGAGAAAAGAAAAAAAAACACGTTTCCATTCACTTGATTCTTATAAATTTAAATGAAGTGAAGGAAATGGTTTACTCCCCAAAGATCAACATGCAAGTTGAATATAATGTGATATGTGTACATGCATGTGTGCATGCATTCAATGCGCACTGTCGCACCGCCGCATGTCATTATTGTGCATGGACAATAGTGGGGCACCTAGCGATGTTTCCGTTCCGTTGTTTCGAGCAGCCAGCTGTAGTCCGCTTTGCGGACAAACACACGTTAACCTGCCAACGGCGGTCAGTAGTCCGAATCGTGGGTGAGCGCTAACCTGCCGGCACAGGTGAAGGCTAAACTGCCAGCGCTGGTGAATGTTAACCTGCCGATGCTGGTGAACGCTAACCTGGTGAAAGCTTAAACCTTAACCCTAACCCTAAACCTTACCCTAACTATAGTAGTAGATTTTGCAGACAAAAGTGTGGTGTCTTCGACAGTGGTGGACAGCAACAAAGTGCCTTTACTTGAGTGCACTCTTTATCTTCTCCAACTTGTCCACCTTCGGACGAAATTGATCATTCAAAATATGGTCCTTTTAGAGCTGTTTCACTATACAATGAAAGTTAATGAGCATATTTTGAATACCTGCCCCCACTCATCAAACAGAATAGGCACCACCTACTCAATCTGTGTGTGAATTTTTTGATAGAATTCGAACATTTCTGAAAATATTTCGACATCTTCTGGAAACATTACGGAACAGCAATGCACCGATATTGGAATCGAAATGGACTTTGTCGCTTGTACTTTAGCCTTTGGTATCACGCCGTTTATTATTTTTCTCAGTCTGCAAATGTTTTGCCATAAAAGTGAACCTGCTTTTTGTAAACCTTTTGACTGATGTTATCCGGGTTGTAAGGCCAGATATCTTGTACAATATAATGTCCAATCAGACATGATTGGTTATGCTTCACATGACATCACAATATAAATGATAAGCTCAATGGTAAGATGCAGGGGCGTCACACCAAATTCTGGGCCCTGGGTACAAGGATTCACTGTGGGCCCCCCATGAATGTTAACTATTGAAAAATAGCAGATATACAAGCTCACAGCGTGGCACCGAGTGCCGCGCTGCGAGCTTGTATATCTGCTATTTTTGAAAAATCGTGAAAATGTGTGCAAGAAAGTGATGATATGTATTTGGCCACGGACCCCGATCTCAAAATATTTAGTTCCAGGGACCCCCAGAAGCAAAATTTTAGTTAGAAATGTTAGCTTAAAAAATACATATATTCAAAGATTTTCACACATTTTCACAACTTTTCAAAAAAATTTCAATAGATAAAGTTATTAGGGCCCCTCCACCTTGGGCCCCAGTAACTCAGTCCCACTTTCCTACCCCTTGTGACGCCCCTGGTAAGATGGAATTCATTTCCCAGTGGATTCCTTCATGACTCGTGTCAGTGCAACCGTCCTTCTAGTTGTCATTTGCGTTCGGCTCAAAAAGAAAAGCCTGGGCTAAAAGCTGTTGACATTTCAGGCATAGGAAGTGGGAGTCAACCTTCCATTTCCCCAACCAACCAGAGTGCAGGGGGGCATCACTCCAAATGTTGTGACCAGACCCATTGATAGAGAGAGTTACGACACTTACGTCGACTCCCATAGTAAGCGTTTTACTCTATGGTGGGAAGCTAACTTAGCCTAGCTTACTGGAGCCTGTTCTCATTCTTAGCGAGCCTCTGCCCCGTCCGCCCCCATTCATTTCTCACTCGCTGATAAGTAAATCACGTCTTTTTCACTCTTTAAATAATGTTATCTACCTTAGAGAGGCCCGTGAATGTGTTAAAATGGTGAAAAAGACGTGATTTGGTCTACTTACCAGCGAATTAATGACTCGGCTAGAATGGGGGCAGACGGGGCAGAGGCTCGCTAGGACGCCATGCGAAGCCACTTCCGGTCTGTGGCGAGTTCAAAGCGTGACGCCACTCTCCCTAGAACACACTGGTTGTTGAGGTCAGGGGTCTGAGCTGTGTGTGTGCTATGGGGAGTGGGGAGGCAGGCCGGGCACACAGATCGGTGAACCAATAGGATCCAACGTATGTTTTTCAGCGGGGAATTTGAATCCGCCCCTCTAGACAGGATTCACACTCGGTTCCATCAGACAACTTAGCATACTTCATTATATCTAAAGGCATGTACTTACACCACAGGTGTTACAGCACACTAATTTCATCGTACTGTTTTATATCGTCTCTGTCGGATCTGCTAATTTTGATGCTTTAGTGTGACGCTGCACTATGATCAAGTAGGGTGCTTCCCAAGGAGTTTACTGGGGAAAAGGGGCTGTGTTAATGTGGGCTTCACTTCCTCCACAAAGCTGATTCAAATCACTTTACAAAGCACCAAGTAATCACCATGCAGAGATTCAGGTGTGAGAGGCTCACAGCAGCAACAGCAGCTAATAGGAATCTGTAGTCTCGCGTGGGCAGACTGTTGCCTCCGCGATTTGCAAATGCTTCCGGCATACAGTCTGGGGCACGGAAATAGAAACGATGAGTGCGAGATAGAGCGGATGTGACGCAACTGCTCCCTTGGTGCAGTAGCGATAACAAGTCCTACTGGAAGCTATGTTATGCTAAGTTATGTCTCCTTTCAATATTTTGGGGGCGTTATTTAGTCTTTCTCTGGTGTTGTTGGTGTTACTTCCATGATGTTTTCAAATGTTTTCTTAAACTATACACGCATAACAAGAATATGCTGCTCAAATTACTCTGTCTGTGCGAGTGGGCTTCTGTTATGTTTCCAGTGGGACTACAGTTCCGCCAACTTCCGTGCAGCACTGGCTACTTAGGATACTCGCCATTCGGGAGCTGCCGTTCCAGACTCTATATAGCATTCGGAGATTGTGGAATAGTTGTCTGGCTACGCGAGACTAATAGGAATGAAACAACTAAGAGGAACAGGAAGTGATGCCCACATTTCACGCAAGGGCTCATGGGACGTTGGAAACTTGTGGAATAAAAAAAAATCACACCCGTGTGAACTGAGCGGTGGTTTACCCCCCCCCCCCCCTTCCCCCCTGTGTGTGTGTGTGTGTGTGTGTGTGTGTGTGTGTGTGTGTGTGTGTGTGTGTGTGTGTGTGTTTGTGCGTGTGTGTGTGTGTGCCTGGTCTGGCCTGGCCTGAACAACAGCGCCCCTCCCTTAACATGTGTGGTCATAAAAGGTACTGCAGGCCTGCAGGCTACATACAGACACACACGCACACACACATACACACACGGCCACGTATAGGAGACGGTGTAACCACCGCTCAAAAAACAGATAAGAGTTTTCGGCCCGACCAGCAACGCTATAGGGTCAATGCGTACGTCACACACGCGTGTTGAGCGCCCAGCGCTGACATGTTTAGAGAGAGAGACCACACATCAACGGACTGCTCCATGCCAACGCACATGAAATGCACAGCTACCAGTTTGTCAACACACACACACACACACACACACACACACACACACACACACACACACGTGCACGTGCACACGCACGTGCATACGCACGTGCACACACAGACATGCACGCCGAAAATGAATAATAAAAACAAATATCTTGACTAGTTTTACTATAATTTGCCCAAACATAGCCTTTAAATGCCTTATCCTCACCCTGAATCCAATCTGAATCTTACAGTTGTACGCCATACACCAAGGGTAGCGTAGTAGTTCTACTATTGCATTTTGTGATCACATTTTGCATCACTGTCTCACTGCTTTTATTTCATTCACTCATTTTGGAAAAAAAATAATTTGGTTACTGGAACAAAATAGTTTGAGACCGTGGTCCGCGGTCAAATAAATATAATTCTAAGGGTCCTTGACATTAAAACATTTGAACACCACTGATGTAGAAAGTTTAGAAACATGCTTTTCCAAAAAGAAACTTTAGGATTTAGAAGACATTTTGTAGGTATTTTAGTTTGTTTAGGTGTTTTAGGACCAAGAACATGTTCCTCGTATTTCTCAAAAAGCTATAATATATTCATGGGGACATTTGGTCCTAGTATAGCAATATAACTGCTTACTCACACTCACACTCACACTCACACACACACTCATACACACACACACACACACACACACACACACACACACACACACACACACACACACACACACACACACACACACACGCACATGGAGTATATGGAAAGCCACAGAAATGCACCTGGAGGTTGGCTGGTCACAGCCCACCCAGAGGGTCAGCGGGCAGCACATGCAGACCTGTTGGTCAACACCATCTATTTATGTCAAATATGTTCCTTAGGGTTTTCCTCCATATAGGAACTGTTTTCCTTTGGTTGGTTTCCCTTTCGCTGGCTGTTTGTGCGCCGCAGCTGTTGTTGGAACATCGTTTTTTACGGCCATTCTCCTGCTGTAGGTCAGTTTTAATTTGTTTAGTTTTGTTGTGTGTGTGTGCACGGTTCATCTGTTTTGTATGATGTGCTTGGGGTTTCTGCTTTCTAAAATAAGAGGAGAGTGTTTATTTAGAATGGATCCTCATTAGCTGTGGCCGCCAGAGCGGCAGCTAGTCTTCCTGGAGTCCAAGACAACAATACAGTTACACATCAACAACTATATTGTTACCGTCTGGCAGACCTCTCATCTCCGTATTTTCCATATACACTGTTAGTTTTTTCATGAATTAATGGCCTATGATACTTCATCATACTACAGCGTCACACAAAATGTCAAACGTACCGGTAGCAGATCTACAAGCGTTTTCTAAAATAAGAAGACTGTGTTTGTTTTTTATCAAAGCAGAAGATTATAGGAAATCTGTGAGGGAGACAGGACAGCAAAGTACTTGAGTTAAACAAACAGGGACTATGTTCATATCAGGATCAGGATCATAATCTCATTTTAGGAGTAAATCAGTGGGTGAAATATGTTTTTTGTGCAAGCTCCATCAAGAAAGAAAGAAAGAAAGAAAGAAAGAAAGAAAGAAAATACACACAATAAGCAGCAGGTATTGCCATCAGAAGCATTAAGACGTGTTGACTTTATGACTTTTGTCATTTCCTGTTTTCACCTGTTACGTTACCCGTCAACTTTGGCGGTGCACGACACGTGGATATTAAGCTGTTATTTTTATGTTATATTATTATGTTGTGCGGATGAGCTTTCCGACGGCGATGTCCCACGGAAGACTGTCCTCACAGGGAGCGTCGGCCATCGCATTGGGACGTCTTTAACCAATCAAATAAATAAATATTAATGACAAGTGTTTGGGGCGGGACATGGACGCAAAACCTCACTCAAATAGAGACTCTGCGAGGGAAGGAGGGGTGGGCGACGTGTTGTCGCTCACACTACGTCCGAACTGTCCCATTGAAACAGATGTATTTTACTGAGATTTCATTGTTCGCTCGCTCGCGTCACTACATCCACTCTGTACTCCTGGAATGAGGGGAGCTCACCTCCCATTATGCGCCCGGCCGTCCAGACCACTCACTGTATAGTTATTCTGTTTGTGAGTAGTGCAATTCCCATACCAGGCTGTAATGCAGCCTGACAGGATGATTTCAATGGAGCGGGGATGTATTATAGAGTGAGGAGTTGCTCTGTCAGATTTTAACTTGAAAAGCATGTAGTGATTTTAATGTAGCCTACAGTAGTACTAATGTACTGCAGTAGAGTCTGTCAGTCAACCACAGTTGCTGAGTCATTATTATGCAGAGTTAGCCAGGGAAGACCGAGTCATCCCTTCCCACGCCCGTTTTCCCCTATCACAGCGCGCGTACACACACACGCACGCACGCGCACGCACGCACGCACACACACACGCACACACACACACACACACACACACACACACACACACACTATATGGTATCGACTATATATCTAGCCAAATACATATCATTTTGGGGGTCCCTGACTTGAAAAAAAGTTTGAGCACCACTGAATTAAACATAAGTTCATGAGAATACTGGGATAAAGGGGGGGTGGTTAAAACAAAGTCTCGTCTCACCAGTAGCTCTCCATTTGTTAACTTACAACAACATGTGGTTTTTCAGACGAGGCCTTTCAGAAGCGCTCAGGCCGAACGCAGCGCAGAACCTCAGCAGCCCCCGTTTCCCCTCCGTGCGTCCGGTGACTCACTGCGTATACACTCCAATTTGTCCAGACGCGGAGCCGGAGCCCCCCCTCCCCCCCCTCCCCCCCTCGCCCTGGCATGGCCTGTGCCTGTATATGTGTCCATGTGTGCACGCATGTTTCGAGTGAGCATGCGTGTGCATGCATGCGCTTGTGTGTTGTAAACCAGTGGTTCTCAACCTTTTCAGGCCGCGACCCCCCAAAAAATGCTATTTTAACCCCTGACGAGCACTAAGAGTTCGAGGCATTACATTTTGTATAACACGGTTCTATTGCGAAAATAGCCGATCTACATGTGTTGCGAGGCGTTGTGAGCATGTAGATCGGCTATTTTCACAATCTCTGCCTCTAATATTTGACAATTTGGCCAAGGTTTGATTTGTTATTTTAGAGGTATTAAAACATCCTTAAATTGTCACTTTAGAATGTGCATATGCCCTCTATATTGTTAAACTTTATGTTGGTTTGTTTACTGTTGAGTGAGAGAACAATGTTGCGCTTCAAGTTAATCATCTGAGAACCACTGTTGTAAACAATAAACACATGGAAAGAAACATGCTTTTAATCTTGCAACTACACACATAACGATAGGAGATCTATAGGAGATCTGATGGCAGATCTTATACCAATGTCCAACCAACATTTATTATTATGAGGGGAGCTCATTTATTGTGTTGAGAGTTGTATGTTTGGTTTCCCAATGCATGCAGAACGGAGACACGGGTTCGAGTCCATTGTTTGACATGTTGCAAGAACACAGTAAAGAGTCATGCAGGCAGCGTATATGTGTGTGGTCTATTATTATTGTGACAAAAGAAATCGCGATTTACGATATTATCGTGATAATCAAAATCCATTATCCTGGGGAGGAACATTTTCCAAAGAATTGATCATTTTCCAAAAAACTGAACATTTTCCCAAAAAATAGCAGATCTACAAGCTCACAACGTGTCGCGTTGCGACGCGTTGTGAGCTTGTAGATAGGCTATTTTTTGGCAAAGACATTTGAGAGAGTGAAAAAAAGACTGTATCAAGTACGTATATTATAAGTACCTTTTACCAATTATAGAGGGTTTAAGCGGTACCGGATATGCACCTTGGCAAATAAAAGGTGAATTGATCCCAGTGCAAGGCGGAGGAAGATATCACGATAAATTAAATCTCCACAATACGATTATCGTGTTTTTATCATGATAAACGATAATATCGCTTATTGTCCCATCCCTAGTGCACTCTTAAAACTGCTGGGTCAAAAACAACTCAACTTGGGTTATTTTTGATCCAACTCACGGGTCAAATAGGGACCGATGCCCAGTTTGGTTATTTTAACGCAAGAAATTTGGTTATGAATGTTGACCCATAATTTGGGTCAAATAAATAACCAAATTATTTGTTTAAAATGACCCAAGATTGTAGTCAATATAACCCAAGTTTTGGGTTGAGTGGGCTAAATGAATACAACCTACATATGCATGGTCTGGAGAATGGCAATGCCAATATTGTTTGACATTAACATTATATCAGAAATGTTTCAGGGTTTCTTCTCAGATGATTTGTTCAAAGTTTAGTAATATCAACAGAAAAGTGCATAATTATATATGCAACAATGTTGATAATACTACAATCAGAATAGTTTAGAGAAGATAAACTAAATAGTCTCTAAATCACCATGAGTTCTTCTCTTTCAAACCAACTGGGGAGGGAGCTCAACCCTAAGCTAGCAGCCAAGCACTTACGGTTAGGGTTTAGGCTCAAATTCTGACAAATCAAATTCAGACATATGACAGTCAGCTTGCCGAGACAGACACATGGATATGACATATTTAGCATTTTTAGCTCCCAACAGCTTAGAAAATGTCTCTGGAAACCTAGACAAATGCTTTTCCCAGCATGCTTTGCAAACAGGTTTATGGTGCCTGTCCCCTGATTGGCCCAAAGCTAGACCACTGACCCAAGTATATGGGTTACCACTAACCCCCAAAACGGGTCACCCCCAGATAAATATTACCTAACTCGAACAACCCTGGAATTGGGTCAACATAATATCCCAATAACTCAAGGAAGGGTTGTGGCTCTGAGAAATGACCCAGAAATTTGACCTAACACAAATGACCCATGATTTGGGTCAAGAAATGACCCATGAGTTTTTAGTGTGTGTGGTCATTTCTCCATTACAGGGTACCTGGGTCACAACAATGTCACGTTAAACACCATTACCACCACAGTCTACACAATATCACATTATGTTTAAATGTCGATAATGATTCCAGGCTGTGGAACTCCTGTCGACTTTCCGTGTCCTTTTTATAAATGAATTAAATTGAAATTAAAGAAAGTACGAAAAAAAAAAACACAAATCAAAACAAAAATGTAGGAAATGGATTTGGATTTTTAGCTTCCTCCATTATAGCAGACTTTCGTTTTATGAGCTTTTTACCCAGGCTCCCAAGGGATGGAATAATTTCTAGTGGTTTATTTTCGGAACATTTTCTTTCTCTCTCTCTCTCTCTTTCTCTCTATCTCTCTCTCTCTCTCTCTCTCTCCAGGCTTGTCTTTTCTCTTCACCCCTGTTCCAGATTCCCACTCCTTCTCTTCAGGAGTGTCACACCAAATGCTGGGCGACTGGGCCCTGGGCACAAGGATTCACTCACATTTTGTGCTTTAACCATTGAAAAATAGCAGATATACAAGCTCACAGCGCGGCACCGAGTGCCGCGCTGCGAGCTTGTAGATCTGCTAATTTTTGAAAAATCATGACATTTTGCAATTCTTTTAATATTTAAAATCCTTCTAAGGTTTTTTGAAAAACCTATGTTTCTATGTCAGTGATGCTCAAACATTTTCATGTGAAGGACCCCCCAAATGATACGTATTTGGCCACCGACCCCCAGCTGAAAATATTTAGTTCCAGGGACCCCCCAGAAGCAAAATTTGAGTTACAAATGTTCGCTTAAAAAAATACACATATTCAAAGATTTGCACACATTTTCACAACTTTTCAAGAGTAGCACGGCACTCGGTGCCGCGCTGTGAGCTTGTAGATCATGCTATTTTTCAATAGCTAAAGTATAAAATAATTAAGGCCCCTCCACCTTCGGCCCTAGTAACTCATTCCCACTCCCCCCCCCCCCCCCCTTGTGACACCCCTGCTTCTCTTTGTGTGGGATAGCGGGTCTCTAGTGAAGTGGGGATAGCGGAGGCGACGCAGCCAACAGCAACCCCTCACTGTTTCATGTTTCATACAGTCTTACGGTTAGTGCTGCGTGATTGACACTGCCTGCAGTGGTGTAAGGCAGTGGTTCCCAATCTGGGAGCGGTGGTCCCCCAGATGATTAATAATTATGTAACATTGTTTTCTCACTCAACAGTAAACAAAAAGTAAACACGCCAACGTGCAGTGTTAAGCTGGCAATCTGCACGTTTCTATTGATTTTTTTTTTGATTGATTGATTATTTTATTAGACAAAAAGAGAATTTACCCATATTTTCTTGGTTTGTGTTATCAGATTATCATGCTGTGGGTGTCGCTAACCTTTTGGAGATGTTTGGTCAGATATGCGGGTACTGGATGGAGGGCATTGACTATTTTGAAAGTCAATCCCATTTTTAGTTGTTTAACCCTGCCTTCAACGATGAGCCATAGGCTAGCAAAATGTTTGGGAGAAACATGGGTCATGGACGATTTAAGGACCTTTAAGTCCTTTTTAATGCCAAATTGCCAACCTGCCAAATATTGTGTAAGAAAGAGGCAAACGTGAAAACAGCTGATCTACGCCTAATTACATCTGCAGACCGGCTATTTTCACAATATTTATCAGTGGAACCGAGACAAACTAAATGTAATGTCTACAATTAAAAGTGCTTGTCAAGATGGGGGGTCCACTTTATTATTATAAAGATTATTTTGGGGGGTCACGGCCTGAAAGGTTTGGGAACCCTTGGTATAAGGTAATTATCCTCAACCTGTGGGCACAGGACTCAAATAATCGGCAAAACACTGAGATTTGAATGATAATATGAAATCAATATATTCATTACCACTTCAAAAAATATATGTTTTCATTGTTATTCTGATAAATAGACATGAACTTTTCCTTTGAGCCAAGCAGCAAGGAACACAATCAAGCAGCTGCTACACATTAGGTAGTCAGATGGGTGGGCCGTGAACAATTCTGAGATTTTTGACGCGAACACCTCTATCTTTCAAATGGATGGACGTATGGACAAGGATTTATTTATTTGCATCGCTCCAATCCATCTATGGGAGCATTTAGAAGACGCCCACAGGTGACATCCATATCGTCACTGAAACCTTGTATCTCCAAGTTTCAAATGAGTTTGTTTCGTAAAGTAAAGCCCTGCTTCATCACAAAAGACTGTCGCAGAAAATATGGTTTGAAAATGGGCGTTCTACAAGCACTTGTAGATCGGCTATTTTCCCTATTTTAAATCATTTAAAATAAGAACAAAATCACGGTAAAAGGTTTCCACGCGACAAGTCAGGAAATCAATACATTTGAACTGTACTTTACTGCATTAAAAACACAGGTTGCGTCTTCAGTCCAGTTTAAATATTTTATTTGTGGAAGGTCCAGGAAGATTCCTGCCTCCACGCAGCGTACAGTATGTGATGCGTTTTTGTCACGTACAGTAGGAGTCTCAAACGGGGTAGTTTCTTACAATAAATACACTTTTTTTTTGTGTGAAATTACACATTTACACGCATGATTTTGTCTTTCTGTGTGTGTGTGTGTGTGTGTGTGTGTGTGTGTGTGTGTGTGTGTGTGCGCGTGCGCGTGCGTGTGAGTGATAACATGTAGCCACTTAGCTCAGTCACGCTACGTCCTGTCTGCCTCGTGGGGAGTGTTTGTCTCTGTCACCTGGCCAGATCCAAGAAATATATTATATCAATCTACTACTGTTTCTCCAGAGGTGTGTGCGTGCGTTTGTGTACGTTTGTGTGCGTGTGTGTGTGTGTGTGTGTGTTGCGTGCGTGTGCGTACATGTACGTGTGTGAAGAGTCTCTATATTCTCGACTCCGCCCCCTGTGGAGAGCTTTGACTGAGGCCTGTTGTCTCTCTGCCAATCAGATTTCGCACATCCTGGGCCAGGCAGGGACGTCAGCCAATCAGAGCCCTTTTTCATTTCCTGTCAAAACCGTCATCGATCTTTGAGGGGATAGAGCAGCAGTATATGTGTGTGCATGTGTGTGTGCGTGCGTGTACGCGTGCCTGCCTGCCTGCCTGCCTCTGTGCTTGTGTGTGTTTTATGACCTAACAATACTACGTATATTGATAAGGTTAATATGACACTAAAAAGCATCCAGGATTCTAATTCACTCCACAACTAACAACAAAATGACATCACTGAGCAGTGGTGATCAGAGGTGATGTGGTCACCTCGGCGCACCTTGGCTGTTTTTACTCCCCACCCCCAACCCCAAACCCAGCTTTGGAATGACTCCAAAGAAGAAAGAAATAGTCAATTGACCAGGAAATGTGACTGTTTTGTACCTCGTTATCAGGCACATGCACAAATAGACATCAAGATTCAAGATTCAAGATTCATTTATTTTGTCCCGAAGGAAATTTGTCTTGGACATGCAGGCTGCTACATAACATACAACAGGACAAGACAGACAGAAAGTAAATTGCAACGAATAGTGCACAACACACAGTGCTGACATACAGGTCAAGTGCATACATTACACCACATTACACCAGAGTCATCACCCCTACTAACGGCCTGAGTTTAGCAGATTAACAGATATGGGAATGAATGAGTATTTGTATCTGTTCAGATGTCTTTTCTTGTTTTTAACTGGGACTCTATAACGTCTACCCGAAGGTAGCAGTTCGTATTCTGAATGCAGAACATGAGAGGGGTCAGCAATTATTCTCTTAGCTTTCTTAACTACACTTTCCTCAAATATTGCTTGAAGGGTGGGGTGCTCCCTCACACCCATCACCTTCAATGCAATCTGAGCTAGTCTATTAATCTGTGCTTTTGACCTCACAGTCAAATTACCAAACCACACACAAATTGTATAACGGAAAATACTCTCGATCACAGCATGATAGAAAAGCAACATCACTCTCTGCTGGACACCAAACACCCTGAGCCTACGCAGAAAGTGAAGTCTCTGCTGGATCTTAGTACACACATGATTAACATGGACATCCCAGGATAACTTGCTGTCAATATGCACACCCAAGTATTTGTATGAATCGACCCGAGCAATATTAACATTGTTTATGAGTAAGGGAGTGTGGTCCCCCACATGACCTGGATCGAAAACCATTTCTTCAGTTTTTTTTGTGTTAACAGTGAGGTGGTGGTCATCACACCACTGTACAAAACTGCTTACCTCCTGCTCATACACAGAGGTGCTTGTGTTATCATCTATAAGACCCAAAATGGCCGTGTCATCTGAGAACTTAATAAATGAAACACCAGGATGAATGCTGATACAGTCATTAGTGTATGCCGTAAATAAATAGGGACTGCTCACACAACCTTGAGGAACACCTGTACTTATTCCTCTGGTCTGTGATATTGTCTGGTTCACTCTGACCTGTTGGGTCCTGTTGGTTAAAAAAGAGTGATACCATCTAATGATATATGGGTTGACAGACATTTGTTTCAGTTTGTTAAAAAGGATGTGTGGCTGCACAGTGTTGAAAGCAGAGCTGAAGTCAACAAAGAGTAGTCTGGCATATGCTTTGGGATCTTCAAGATGGCCCAGGATTGAGTGAGTTATTGTGAGTATTGCATCATCAGTGCCACGGTTATCTCTGTAGGCAAACTGATGTGAATCTAATTGTCCATGCAAGTTCGACTTCAGCTTCCACACCATCAACTTTTCCAAACACTTGACTACAATGGAAGTCAAGGCTACAGGTCTGTAATCATTATTTTCACGGGGAACAGCTTTTTTGGGAAGGGGAATAATAGTTGCCCTTTTCCACAGAGATGGAACTGACTGTGAATCCACTGACCTTTGAAAGACAGGGGCCCAAGCTGGTGTAAGTTCCTCCGCGCATGTTTTTAAAAGAAAAGATGAAACACCATCAGGGCCTGCAGCCTTTTTGGCATCTATTCTTTTAAAGAGTTTAGTTACTTCAACATGGTCGATGTCTATTTTTGGGACATCTCCCCCTATTGGTATACTGCTAATGACCTTGTTACATTCCGAAGAGAAATCCTGTGTCTCAAACCTAAGATAGAAATCATTCAACTCATTTGCCATGGAACCCTCATCTGCTGAGTGCAGTGGTTTCCTGGTAGGGTTCATATTTGTAATTGATTTCATGGTAGCCCACATTTTCTTTGTATTGTTTGCCCTGAAATCCTTTTCGATGGATTCCTTATATTGTTGTTTAGCTTTGTTCAGTTTCTGATCTAGTTCCTTTTCCGCTGCTCTTTGTTGCACAAGGTCCTTGTTCTTAAAAGCAAGCCTCTTGCGTCGGATACATTCTGTGATGTCCTTGCTGATGTATGGCTTGTTGTTGGGATACAGTTTAATTGTCTTATGGGGTATTACTGCCTCCACACAGAAGTTAATATAGTCTGTAATAACCTCTGTGGATGTGCTCAGATCAGGTTCATGGAATATGTCCCAGTCTGTGCTCAGATAGCACCCCTTCAATGTTTCAATGCTGTCGGTGGACCATATTTTGACAGTTTTAACTAGGGGTTTACTCCTCTTCAATACGGACCGGTACGTGGGAATAAGGTGAATAACATTATGGTCCGAGTCGGCACCCGATCCTAAATTGGCTGGCATCGGTGGCCTAGCTCTAGCTGTATAAGCGTTTTTAATATTCCCATAACATTTGTCCAATACTTTATTTTTCCTAGTATCACATTTAATGTACTGATCATAGCCAGGTAAGGACATTTCCAGTTTGCAATGATTTAAGTCTCCCAGGATGAGTATGGGAGCATCAGGTGTTCGCTCTCCCTGCGTTGGCACTCAATCAAAAGGGGGTTTGAGTCCCTGCCCTCTTATCCATCTGTTAAAAAGTGCCCTTTCCAGACCATAAATGCAGTTTTTACTATGGTGGAAGAAATGCAAATGCCATCTCAAGTACAGTACTCGAGTCAATGTACTTAGTTACTTTACACCCCTGGACAGTTCATTGTGCATGTACAGTAGCCTACAGCAAGCGGAGTGCCAAGAGAGAAGGCGGTCTCACAATGAGTGACAACGTAGCAGAGATGCTGACATATGACAGAAGGTGAAGTCTTCACTTAATCCTCTGTCTGAATGACTTCATGTTGCAGGCACGTGTGCACATACTGTGTACACGCGCGTGCACACGCACACGCGCACGCGCACACACACACACACACACACACACACACACACACACACACACACACACACACACACACACACACACACACACATACACACACACACACACACACACTGTCTGAATGCCTTCACTATTAAAAGCTCAAAAACTCTGATGTCTGCTAGCTGGACCAGAGCCATCGCAACTGCTGCTCTATAGGGTGTGCCAAATGTAGTTCTAAGAGCGGCCATTTCTTGGGTAAACACAGCCTTACACAGGTGTTCTGATTGGAGTAAAGCATTAGTTCTATGCAATCAAACAATTGAAACACCTGTGTTTTTACCCAAGAAATGGCCGCTAAGGACTATAATGACGTAGCCGCTGGCACACACTATAGCAGAAAGGAACTCTAGGTTACCCACCCACTTTTTTTGGGCTGTTTCGAACGGAAAACCAACTGGTTCGAATTCCTAAAAGTTGGTTCTGAACTGGAACCCATAAATATGTGTTGTTGGTTTTTTGCCCTGCCCTAATAGTAAACTGCAAATCAAATTGGACGTGTTAATATTCTATAGGTTTGAAGATTATAGGCCAATGTAAACAGTGGTGAAAGCAAGCGAAAGCAAGCGAAAATATTTCAGAATAAATGACTAAATAACTAGATAAATACTTAACGAAACATTGAATGAATGAATGAATGAATGAATGAATGAATGAATGAATGAATGAATGAACATACGAACAAACAAAGGAATTAATGACCGTGCAGTGGTGTAATTGCATACTAAAGCTGTGTCTTTGTTTGGTTGCACCCTGTAACGCACACTAACCAAAATATACAGTAAATGACGATTTCACTTAGCGTGTTACACAAATTACACAAACAGAACATTGGAGCTCATCAGTCTGGGTCGATGCCGTTGCCTATGCAGTCACAGCACGTTAAGGCTTGAGAAGGGATAAGATCAACAAACTGTGGACTTAAAGAATACCCTATCGCGTCCCTATTGTGGGTCATGACATGTCATAGGCTAACTTTTGTTAAAAACTCTAGCCTCAATATCGATATTGTGATGTGGGGATGACTCCCAAAGTGCAAGGTTGGAGTCAAGGCCATGAGCGCTAATAGTCAGGTTAATTGTTAGAGGAATTGGAGCCCTAAAGCATCTAAGATAGCAGGTTGACATCAAACCTATATCTGTCTGAATAACATGTAAATAACATGCAGTAGGCCTACTTGGCAACTGTGAACAAGCACACACATATACCATCTAGATAACATAACAGCATCGAAATAGGCGTAAGAGTGCCGACACAGCACATTTCAGATGAAAATAGGTAACTTCTATCATTAAACTTTAGCCTTTAGGTTACAGTAAGTCCATTGATGACCTTACATCTTTTTCATATAGATAATTATAATTAAAAATGTATCTGTGGCTTTGGCATTGAATATTAGACCTTGTAAATGTAATTTGCTTCTTAGGCTTTGTAAACAAAAAAATTGCTCTGGCCTGGCCATGTATGACAAAATAATTAATGTACGACATGGCCAAAACACAAACAAATCTGACAGTTTTGCAAAAATATAATCATGATTATCTCAAATAACTGCAATCAGGCATCTCTCTAAGGTATACACACGCACACACTCTCTCTCACACGCGTGCACGCACGCATGCACTCGCACGCACGCACGCACGCACGCACGCACGCACGCACGCACGCACACACACACACACACACACACACACACACACACACACACACACACACACACAGCAGAAATGGTAAGCTGTGGCAAAGCCTTGGCTGGCCAACAGATAATTGTTTCCAGATTTGAACAATATATTACACTGGCATCTCTCTCTCTCTCTCTCTCTCTCTCTCTCTCTCTCTCTCTCTCTCTCTCTCTCTCTCTCTCTCTCTCTTTCTCTCTCTCTCTCTCTCTTTCTCTCTCTCCCCCCCTGCCACCCCCCCCCCCTCCCCCCAGGGCAGCTCTTACTAAATGACTTACAGTAACATCATCTCCATCACATGTGCTGTCAAATACTTTGTTAGTCATAACAACGAGCCACTGGCCTGCCCTAAAATGCACGCACGCACGCACACACGCACACGCACACATGCACCCACGCACACACGCATACACATCAACTGCTGTGTAGTTGGCAGCCAGTCACTTTGCAGGTCTGCATTTCACTCACTAATACAATACTAATTCTACTGTACAAACCCATCTGTTTCAAATACCACTTCTGCCTAAGACATGCACACAAACACACGCACACGCGCACGGACGCATGCACGCACACACACAAACGCCCACATTTTCCCAAAATCATATGTTTATTATGTGAGTGTGTCTCAAATTTGACATCCAAATATATATCGTTGTTGTCGGGCGGAAACATTGTAGCAGCATATTTCAACGTTTTACATCACCGATGTGTAACCCTTCACAAGCCTGAGCGAATGTGTACTATTTTATAAACATTGTGAGAGTTCCTAAAGAGTCTGTGGGATTTTATAATTATTGAAAGTATATGAAAAGTATTAAAGGTACAGCAGAAAAAGTAAACACGCCACCAGCACACTACTCCAGTGGCTGGTAACTGCTGGTATAGAGTCAAATGTTTTATTTTGCAAACAGGGGGGCAAGGTTACATACTATGCCTTAGCTTGTGCCTATAGAAACTACAGACAGAGAATGAGAGTGAGAGACTTCTTCAAGTATCACAGATGCTCAGTCGAGGGTCTTTTTTCTTCTTTTTTTGTTTCCTGACGAGGATTTAAGTGCAGGAGTTGTGGTTTGCGGGTCGTCACGTGGAATGTTGTACAAAACCATTTGGTGGAACGAAGCAGAGCCCCACCGAGTCCTGCTTTACCGCCTGGGTTCTGGTTCTGGAGCCAGAGCAGGTGTCTGGGTTCTGGTTGCTTCGTGTTTATCTTTTGAATCATGGAGGTTGCATTTTTCCGGGTCGCTTGGTTTGGGTTTGGAGCGGTGCTGCGATGGCGTATAGCAGTGGTTTTCAACCAGTGGTCCGTGGACCACCAGTTGTCCTTGAAGGGATTCTAGGTGGTCCCCAACTAAATGATGGAGAGTAACCAAATGCAGGGCTGTATTAACCATTGGGCCGGTAGGGCCGTTGCCAGGGGCCCTTGGCTCTCAGGGGCCCTTGGGGGAACTGGGCCGCGTGGTCATTGACAACTTACTAAAATTAAATGTATATGTTAATTCAAAATCAAATGTGTGGGCCCCTCCTCTGTTGTATACAGGTGCTTTCTTAGCCCACAGATGATCATCATGGCTTAAAATCTGAGCTGGGTAGTGCGCGTCGGGAGGGAGGGGGGTTATGGTGGGGGGTGGGGGGGGCCCTAAAAATGTATAGGCCAGGGGCCCTCGCGGGGGTTAATCCGTCCATGACCAAATGGACCCTTATAGATCTTTAACTCTTGAGCATGCCGTCTAAAAGTGGTCTAATAGTGGTATAGATTTGAACGTTTTTTAGTCGTCTAAACTTAGACTAGAAGACTAATAGACGTCTAATAGTCGTCTAAATATAGACGGTCTACATTTAGACGACTATTAGATGTCTATTAGTCGTCTAGTTTAATAAACTTTCAAATCTATACCACTATTATACCACTTTTAGACGGCATGCTCAGTGGGTTGAGAGTGTAAAATGATACTAAATGGACCAGAGAGGTCTACACAATTAAAGAAT
>NC_137819.1:21487657-21512657 GCF_963921795.1 Nannobrachium achirus
TCCCCAGTTACAATATGATTATTTTGGGGGTCATGGCCTGAAAAGGTTGAGAACCACTGGTCTAACAGACCGAAATATTGTTTTATTCACATTAAATATATTTTTCCCCCGATTTTTCTTTCTTTCAGTACATTTTAACAATGAAATCTTTCCAATGGCCCATATGGGGTCCACAGCCAAATAAATAACCCATATTTCGGGGGTCCTTTTTGACATGAACATGTTTGAGAAACATTGGGACAGGGTGGGCGTGTTCTGTGCGGTGCCCCGGGCTCATTTCCTGGTGGAACGGTGTGATCAGTCACAGCTGTCATCACCTGGCGGAGGCGAGGAGACAGGGAACGGACGGCGTGCGGCGGACGATGCTTTCCAGAGCTCGCCATGACGTGACGTGACGGATGATGACTCTATTTAGACCAGGCCCTCTCTACCGTTCGGGACCTCTGGAACCTCGGCCCAGTCGGGTGGAAAACCTTGGATGACCAAAAGTTTTCCAGTGGATCCAATGTTTTAGTTTAGGTTTATTTGATCAACAACAGCACAGTATCAATAAAAATCATACCTCGACAAAATCATACACATCAACAAAAGTGAACAGCTTAGGCCAGGGTTCTCCAATAGGCGGCCCGCGGGCCATTTGCGGCCCGCGGGGGCTACTGTCTGGCCCCCACCAACCCCAGTAATAATGGTGGTATAAGAGCAGCAACAACAAATAGTATATCGTCGTTGTTGGGTGGAAACCTCCACATTTGTACGTCCTTTCGCAAAGTAAAGCCCTGCTTCATCATACAAGGCCGTCGCACAAAAGTAGTGAAAAACGCAGATCTACTTGTAGATCGGCTGTTTTCACTAGTTTAAATCATTTTTAAGATGATAAATGCAAAACGAACGTTTTGGACGATTTTCACCCGACAACGACGATATCTGAACTATCGCTGGAGTAGCGGGAGCCGGGAACGCCACCGTTGCCCCCTGCAATGTTGTGGCCCTCGGCTTGGCACCCTAGACATAATTCGGCCCTTGGGGAAAACTAATTGGGGAACCCTGGCTTAGGCAGACGCTAAAAGCTTGTAAGTGCCTATCCTACGTACGTATAGTTTAGTTACTAAAGATAGAACAAAATAATACATTAATCAGGCCAAACATACAACAAAAAGAACAAAGAAACAAAGAAAAACAAAGAGCGTGTCACTATAAGGATCCCTACACATTTTTTTTGTGCCTTCATTGGATAGGACAGTAGACTGACAGGAAATGGGGGGAGAGATGGGGAGCAACAGGCGGCAAAGGTCTTCCAGATTGGGAATCGAACCGGCGACGCCACCAGGCATCCATGCTGATGTGGCAATGCCGAAGTGGTATGCGCTGCCTGGACCAGAAGGCCAGTCGGCGCCCCAGGATCACTACACATTGTTTATTAATCATTATTATTATATTTTTTCCTGTTTTAATTCCACTATCATCATCATCATCGTCATCGTTATCATTTTGATCATTTGGAGTTCTTATTTGGCGATCAAAATTGATGAGCATTTCACGCACCCTTTGTATTGTGTTTTACATTTAATAATACATTTCATTAATTCTCGAGGTACAGTAGATTTGCTAAATAAGATGAATATCATCCAATAACCACTTATACTTGAGTCATCAATATATCCGCCATATATCGTCCAGAGCGCCGTCCGCGGTAGATCTCCTTCAACGCCACCTTCCGGGTCCTGGATGTAATGGGTGGATTTGACTCCTGCTTCCAGGATGCCACTGCATGGCCATGCGTTTGTGGACAAGTCCGCAGTGTATTTGTAGACAAAGTCTGCATTGTGCTGGCAGGCGCTACCTTCACTGTAGTGTCCATGCAGGATGTGCCAGTCATGTTCCTGGGCTTCCCTTGCCAGTAGCAGCCCCTCGTCAGATGCCAAACGGGGAAATTCCTGCTAAGATTGGAAAATAGGACCCGTGGGCTTCACGATAGTCATGATCTAGAGCAGTCAGTGGTTCCCAAACTTTTTAGCTTGTGACCCAAAAAAGAAATTAGACGTTTTTCGCCCAGGACCCAAACTAGTGAAAACAGAAGATCTATAAGCTCACAACGTGGCGCTAATCGATCATGTATTTTCACTACTTCTTAAACATTTGTGTTCTAATTTATGTAATTTCTTAGATTTTTCTTTGATTTCTACATGACATTACTGAAAAAGATACTTGAATTTTGTTTATAATTCAAGCTTTTTGGGGAATGACCAGGGGCTTGCGTTTTAATAGTGCCCTGGCGGAGACTCAGCAGGATCATACCAGCTATTTGACGGATAAGTGAGGGCCTTGTGTGACTTTGGCCCTCACTTCTTCCAAGTCTTCCAGGCGTACACAGAGGTACTTTGGGGCTAGCTGGAACTCCTGTCGCTTGTTGTCAACAGACACATCCAGTTCCCTTTTCGCTTCACTGCCGCTAAGATGGTATGCAGTCTCGCGCTGCCAGAAAACTATTGCACAATCTCCAAATGGAGATACACTTCCCAAAAATCCGAGAATAGAAGCTGTCATGTCGCTATTATTATCATTTCCGCAACCAAAAATATATTTGAAAATATCTCTACTGCCATCAAAGTAGCTTAAAAGTAGCTTACCTTTACGATGTTATAGAAAATTATCTATGCATTATTTCTAAACGAAAAAATTTTTAATTCATAATTATAGCTGTAATCAAGCCAAACTGACTGCAGGGGGCCGGCAACATGCAATGAATGACGCTGCTATTGTCACTTTGCCCCCACCGTAGCTCAGGCCATAGAAAAGCCAGGAAGTGATTTAGCCATGCATAGTTGTTTATGTGTGGTGGAGATTTGAGAGCAGCGTTACGGGAGCTGTTTTTACTGTACACACCTGCGTGACCCCTCATCATCTTACAGTGCTCAAACAAGGTAAAGAAAGAACAAACAGCTGTTCGTCTTGGCAACAGTAACCCGCCAGAATGGGGCGAACGTTAACGTACATACGGGCGAGGGTGGCAGCTGTCAGGAGCGAGATTGGGTCGGTAGAAGTAGGACGAAGTCCCTGTGTCCTCCCGGTGGGGGCTCCTCACTACAACAGCAGTGACAACACACAAATGTGTGTGGGGAGGAATCAATTTGCATAACAGCTCAATTGTGGATAAATATGGGATAAAGAAAAGAGAGAAAATGGGGATCCATTGGTCTGATGCATATCAATGTATAGAAGGAGAAAAAAATAAACGTCTTACTGTAAAGGTGTATGGTGCTTCGACTAAACTTTAAAAAAGAAGAAGAGATCCACCACACACTCAAAAAAATGTGGAGGAGAGTTAAAACAAATTGTACTTTGTAATAAAAATTAAAGCATTTTTCAACCAGTTAAGTCCTCATCAGGGCGAGAACTGAATATCAATGGATGATGAGAACTATTTACAATTTAGACATTTAGCAGATGCTCTTCATCCAGAGTGACAATAAGCAAGGACAGCTCAAGGTAATACATCAAATGCATAGCAATAGTAAAACAAAACAATAATTGAACTATGAGACAAAAAGGCAGCAGTGAAAGTAAGAATGTGGAGAGGGAGAGAGAGAGAGAGAGGGAGAGAGAGAGAGAGAGAGAAGGAGAAGGAGAGAGAGAGAGAGAGAGAGAGAGAGAGAGAGAGAGAGAGAGAGAGAGAGAGAGATGGTTGAAAGTGAGCTGGGGGGTAATAATGGGTATTAAGGAGCAGCTACACAGAGGAATGTGCAACAACATCGGAAACACAAAAGACAAACACCCGAACCTCCCGAAAAAGCATCCAGATTATTTTGTTTGCAAAAAAGAACTGTGCAGATCTGCTAAACATAGCTAGGGGCCCAGGGAGGACGCAGGGGCCACGGGGGGCCCAGCCCCCATGGTTTATACCCCTCCGGATGAGGTTGTTAAATTGTGTTGTTTCATGGGTGTTTTTGTGTCTAAACTTGGCATTGCCGTATCTCTGTGTATACATGGTGGTCAGCGTGTATGGAGGGACACCCTTTAACTGTACGTTAAACACGCAAACAAACAGCTTGTGAGGGCCAGTGTGGAAGCCACGGGCCTCCGTAGACACGGCATGGTATATAAGCAGCGGTACTTTTACTTGGGTAAAAGTATAGCTCAATGTACAAGTACTCTGTTACAAGTGAAAGTCCTGTATTCAAATGTTGACCTGCATAAAAGTACGAAAGTTGTCATCAAAATATATTTCTGTAAATAAGTAATCAAACATGTCAAATTGTTTTCTAAAAGAGCACAGTCTATGAGCTCATGCATCACAATGTGACATGTTGTGAGCAGTGAGCTTCTAGGTCTGCTATATTCAAATAGACAAAGTATAAAACAGGCCTTAAATGGTTTATATGAATACGTTTTATGTTAATACTCAATCACTCTCCAGCACTGAGGAGGTCAAGGGTCATCATATGCTGGAGCCAAGAAGCAAACAGAGAAAACAACTTCCTGAAAACAGTTGACAGCTACCCATGCACGCACGCACGCACGCACGCACGCACGCACGCACGCACGCACGCACGCACGCACACACACACACACACACACACACACACACACACACGCACCTTGGTACAGGTACCTTGACACTAATTAGCAGTTTTTCACTCTCTCATAACCTCCATTTGTCTGTCTGTCTGTCTGTCTGTCTGTCTGTCTGATATATTAACAACCTGTATTATAGTGTGTAAATGAGCTATTTGAACTTGTAAGATGTGCATCATCAATTGTTTCCCAAAAATAAGGAGCAAAGACTGTTCGTTCACCCCACCATGGGACACCTCCTTTTAGTTTCCAAATAAGGAACGATTCTGTATTTCAAGGGACGGTTGGCAACCCTGGCAATTGTCATTCCATGTCACCCCAAATGACACCCCGCGGTCAGCATAACAAGGACTCTTTTGGCAATGAAAAAATTGGAAAAAGGAAGAAAAAAAAGTGAAAAATATTATGCAATCCTTGACCAACAGGACTGCATAGAGCCAGATGACTGCTGACCTTGCACTACGTGTATTTATAAAAACAACAATGGTGGATAACGTCACTGTCCTAACCACAACATATTTGTCTTCAAGGAGACATGCGGTATAGGAAATCCGAGAGGGAGACAGACACAGGAGACTGAGAAACCTATGCCAGAGAGACAGACACCTACGCCAGCGAGAGAGACCTACACCGGGGAGAGAAAGGTAAGTGTCTCTCCAGACGGAGTCTGGGACACTATACGCCATCGCTGCGCCGCTCCAAACCCAAACTAAATGACCCAGAAAATGCAACCTCCATGATTCAAAAGATAAACACGAAGCAACCAGAACCCAGACACCTGCTCTGGCTCCAGAACCAGAACCCAGGCGGTAAAGCAGGACTCGGTGGGGCTCTGCTTCATTCCACCAAATGGTTTTGTACAACATTCCACGTGACGACCCGCAAACCACAACTCCTGCACTTAAATCCTCGTCAGGAAAACAACCAAGAAAAAGGGCCTTCAACTGAGCATCTGTGAGACTTGGAAGTCAATCTCTCTCTCTCTCTCTCTCTCTCTCTCTCTCTCTCTCTCTCTCTCTCTCTCTCTCTCTCTCTCTCTCTCTCTCTCTCTCTCTGTGTCTGTCAATTCCATTAGTTTCAAAGGAGCTTTATTATTAGCATGAGAAAACATATGTTTGCATTTGTTGTATACAGGTGTACCGGTATGTTTACAGATTTTACATAATACAAGATAATAATTCAAAGTTATGCCCTATTGAGAATGACGAATTGCGTAAATAGGGTCACATTGCAATAGGCAAGGATAGCAGCTTGGTAAAGCCTTTGAAATATGCACGAGGACCAAATGACACTCTAAAGCCTCATTCAGACCATTCGTGTGTTGCGTGTGTGGGCGCACGCTTCCCATTCATTTCCAATGGAGGCTTGCGTGCAGCCCGTCTAGCGCGATACGGCAAAATTCACCCTAAACGCACGCTGACAAGGATAGATCTAATTTGAATGAAGTTCATCTCAAACAACAATATTCACATCTTGTGCGTGCCGTCGCGGACTGGGGGCGCACAGAATGTGTTTCTTTGGTGTGAATGTAGGTTCATAGTGTACCACACATACACACACACACACACACACACACACACACACACACACACACACACACACACACACACTTGGAGGCAGAGCAAATCCCGTTTTAAGTGATGTCTTTCCCCGTCATTTACAGGATTAGAAGCACATTCTGGTGGTTGTGAACCACATGTGCTGCTCCAGAACCCAGCCAAAACATCCACATTACTGTCTGAGAACCACCCAATAGGCCAGGAGTCAGGACCAAACACTATATGGGGTCTGTCTGTCGGGTGGAAACCTTGTATGTCCAAACACATTACTTTTTCAGGAAATGGAGAAAAAAGGAAAGAACCTGACGTTATTATCTAGTCACGAGCTCAGACAGACAAATACATTTGATTTTCTTTCACTTTTTTGCCACTTGCCACAAATTGTATAACAAGTGACTGAACCGGGGAAAAGGTTACAGTGCTATAAGCATCCAAACCTCTATGCCAAGCGACCCTTGCTATTATAGGCCTATAGGCTATAATATATATTATTCCTAACAGCAAATTTATAGGGTTTTCTAAGCTTTGTTTCCGCTTCTCTGCTGTGACACAGCTCTGTTTACACAATGCTTTATTTCACGTTAATTGGACAGTTTTGATTGTCTTTATTTGACACTTGCTTTGGCGATGTAAGCAAATGTTCTCTCATGCCAATAAAGCTGAATAGAATTGAACTGAACTGAACTGAACTGAACTGAATTGAATTGAATTGAATTGAATTGAATTGAATTGAATTGAATTGAATTGAATTGAATTGAATTGGATTGAATTGAACAGCAGAAAAGAGAGAGAAAGAGGAGGGATATGAAAAAAATCACACCTGTGTGAAGTGACAGGGCTCACTTCGCATCAGACACGCCACATGTGCATATCTCCCTCTATGGGCCGTTCTGTCCGTGTCGTGATGTCAGTCATCTCCATACATGGAGTTTCGTGCTCACACGGACACTCATACAGTACATACACACAAAGTCAGTTAGACTCAAAAAGACTCACACACGTGCATATCTCCTTGTACATTCTGTCTGTGACATCAGCTGTAGTGATGTCGATCTCTGTGTAGTAGGGCATTCACCAAATATTTGAATATTCGAATATTCGAATATCAAAGTCACTATTCGACGTTGTTCACCGAAGTCGAATATTCGCCTATTTTTTTTTTGTTTTCTCTTTAAAAAAGATATAGTTTATAAAGCTTGGCTAGATAGGAAGTCATAAGAATGAGTTGTCAATGCCCCTGGTGGATACATGTGCTCTATACCAGGGGTTCTCAAACCTTTTTAGGCTGTGACCCCCAAAATAAACATATTTGAACTGGGGTGAACATAGCGAACATTGCGAGGCGTTGTGAGCATGTAGATCGGCTATTTTCACAATGTTCGCCTCTTGATTACTTAATATTTGACAGTTTGGCCAGTCCTGTCGAATATTCGACTATTCAAATACTTTGAGGTCGAATAATTCGAATACTAAAAATCACTATTTGTGAATGCCCTACTCTATAGTGTGCATACATTTTATGACGTTAGTCTCACGTGACGTTAGTTTCGTACTGCACACGGTGCTCATACGACATAGGGACCTACACACACTAAGCTGGGGGTAGGAGCGGTTAGCAATGAAGTGAAGTGAAGTGAGCAAGTGCAAAGGGATGGGTATTATAATAGAAATACTAACAATAATGTAATGACATTTAACTAGAAATACTGTCCCTATGAAACAGTGTGTGGGCTCTCATGGAACACCATGTATGGGCATAAAGATCTACCCATCAGGCACTCCAACATATGGGAATAACCTTGGTCTATAAAGTTTTGGTATAACATTCTGGTCTGGCCTTTCAGCGAGCCCACAATGATACTAATAATAGTTGTCTGCCGGCTGACAGGGACATAGGACATACACACTCAGTCAAACGTGGGAGCGGTTTGTACCACTCAGAAAGAGGGATAACAGACATACAGTAGGTAAAGAGGAGACAGAGAGAGAAATGAGTTAGAAGGAGTGAAAGACAGACTGACAGAGAGAGAGAGAGAGAGAGAGAGAGAGAGAGAGAGAGAGAGAGAGAGAGAGAGAGAGAGAGAGAGAGAATGTCAGTGTAATATACAATCTGGAAACTATTAACCGTTAGCCAGCCTGGGCTCTGGTACAGCTTCGAGTTACTGCTGCCTCTGTGTGTGTGTGTGTGTGTGTGTGTGTGTGTGTGTGTGTGTGTGTGTGTGCGTGCGTGCGTGCGTGCGTGCGTGCGTGCGTGCGTGCGTGCGTGCGTGCGTGCGTGCGTGTGTGTGCGTGCGTGTGCGTGTGCACCACGTGCACTTCCGTGAGTGTGTGAGCGTATGTTTGTGTGTATCACCTCTCATAGCTACAGATGTCAAAATTGCAGTATCACTTCCATGATTTTAACTGCCAGCCTGCTTGTGGTCGGTGTGCGTATTGTATGTACAGTGTGTGCGTGTGTGCAAGTGTGCGTGCGTGTGTGCGCGCGCGTGTGTGTGTGTGTGTGTATCAGACAGATGTAGTATTAGTTTTTGCAGCATGCTTTCCAACTACGCTGTCACTGAGCCTTTACTTTTAACACAAGAACTGTTTAGAACGTCATTTCAGTGTTTTCTGTGAAAAGCAGAGGTTACAAAAGTGAAGCCTGGTAACTGGTAACTAAGCCTGGTTGAGAAACAGCAACGTTGCTTTGCAACAGTACTTTAAAAAGAAAATGTGCAAAAGGTCTGCACACGTTTGTCCGTCTGTCCACACATCTCGAGATTCATCCAACCGATGGACCTCAAACCTGCCGTGTTTATTGCCAAGGACATGATTGTGTGTTTTGTTTTCCGAGGAGGAATAGGAGTCGGATTGGCGGTTGTGTGTGAGTTGTCTATAAAACCAGTCTTTGCCCCTTTTCTGCCCAGTATGACGTCATACTGACAGCATAGACTGGTCTCCAGTACTATCTATGATAACGGGTACTGCCCCCTCTGACAATGGGTACAACAACAGCGTGTATAATGGGTAGGAACAGGTACTCTGACAGCATGGAACTTGGAACTTGTTCACCAGATAGGCCTATATGACTTCCAGTCGAGCCTGTTGTCCACTTCTGGGACAACTGGTACGAGTTGAGAGGGAATTCCTTAAAATTGGGCACGTCTTTTTGCTCCCGATCCAATTCCGATCATTTGATTTGGAGTATCTGCCGATCCCAATTTTTCCTGATCCGATCTTTCGGCAATGCATTAAGGAAAACGAAAAGATTTTTTCTTTTCGTGCTTTCAAGTTGCCCCTTTTTATTTAAATGAGAGTATCCATTCTATCCAACATGGATACAGTTTTTGTTTTTTACTTGCAGCATTGGATCAAAACAACATAAAAATAAAGCTCATCAGCTATATAATTCTTTAAATTCATGAATTTCCCATATTTTGAAAATCACGTGATCAGCCCCCGATCTCCCGATCCGATCGGGACATCCCTTAAAAGTGTTACCACTAAACTGTCACTCTGAAAAGATACATCATTTCTTTACACTTAGAGCTGTGAGAGGAAGTGGCCCAGGCTCCTACAGTCAATACTTATTTTGTTCAACAAAATATTTTTTGTACAATTAGTATGGGCTGGCTTGTAATGTCAGACTGGTGAACCTAGAGAGAGAAAAAAAAGGTCATGTATTTTATGTAATGTGGGACTGTATGGAGTGGGTGAGTTGGGATGTACCGGTAGTAGGCCTATGAATTCACCCTTTGTTAGCATTCTGGTTGGTCCCTGACTGACCAACCAGCAGGCTCTATCTGCCTTGTCCCGCCCTGGTTCCGCCTTTTTTATGTTGAATTTGCTCAAACATAAATGTTAGGGAAATAAAAACATTTAAAAACATGCTGAGTCACTATGCTGCCACTGAGCAGCTAAGTTTGAAATTAGAATTGGACACACAGAATAACAATACGAAGCAACTGAATTACAATGGTAGTGGATGGAGTGTCCCACCGAATGTCCCACCAAGACAAAGCAACCAATGGGTGTGAAGGGGGGCGGGACAACGGGCGGGACTTGACAAAGGGTGAATTGTGAAAGCATGTTGAATCTTTTTTGGAGTCTGGCGTAGAGGATTCTATCCTGCCAGAAATGTCTTGAATAAACTTCAATGGTACAACAGGGATTACAATGGGTATAGGCTACAATTGATATATTCCCATTCTCTGTCTCCCCCTCCATTCTCTGTGTTCAAAATATAGGGCAGGGGTTCTGAAAGGTTGTAATCCCAAGGAATCCCCATAGCTCTGAGAGATTACAAATGGACCCAAATACGGGTCCATTTGGTGTAATCTCTCAGAGTTACAGACCTGTAAGGGTCCATCTGGAACCCCCTCAAGGAACCCTGGGGGTCCCCGGGCCTCACTTTGAGAACCACCGATGTGGTGCATAAATGGACCTTAACTCCATCAAAGGTGTCCTGACAGTTCAACAGGAAATGAAAAAAGGGCTCTGATTGGCTCGAGTCCCTGTCTGGCCCAGGATGAGAGGAATCTGATTGGCAGAGAGACAACAGGCCTCAGTCAGAACGCTCCACAGGGGGCGGAGCCAAGAATATAGAGACTCTTGAGACACACACACACACACACACACACACACACACACACACACACACACACACACACGCACACAAACGCACACAAACGCACGCACACACCTCTGGAGAAACAGTAGTAGATTGATATAATATATTTCTTGGATCTGGCCAGGTGACAGAGACAAACACTCCCCACGAGGCAGACAGGACGTAGCGTGACTGAGCTAAGTGGCTACATGTTATCACTCACACACCCACGCGCGTGTGAGTGCGCGCGATGTCGGGTCAAAACCTTTATATGTCCAAAACCGTTACTTTTCAGGAAATGGGGATAGAAATCCAATAGATTCAATGTAGTTATTATTTATTCAAAAGCTTTTCTTAATACTTTTCAGCGGCTAATACTGGGGAATGTCTACCAAACCATGTTTATGCAACACCCTTTGTACTTGTTGCGTTTCAGTGTACCCGTTGAAACCTTACTCTTCCAAAGGCCGCGGCAGGCACCACAGCGTGGAACTGTTTAATTCAATTGGTAACACTTGCTCATAAGAGGTATATTCATAGGCGCTAATTAGAGCACTGCAGTGATGGCTATGCTTTCTTTAATTATTGGATACACCTGTTACTAACCTCGCGTCACCAGGCTTTCTCGGGGGAAAGCCTGGTGATCGTTTACAACGGGCCGTTTGATCCGGTCTAGGCGGAAACCTCAAGCAGAAGAAGCGCCGTTGCTTTGTTTTGGTTCCCCCCGTTTGTTTCCTCAATCTCAATTGTTTCCTCGAGTAGCCTAGTGTAGTCTTTCCAGTCGCTACGAGTTGGACCAAAAGATGCATATACCAAATGAATTTTCCAAAAGCAAAACTAAGCCGCATCAAGGGGTTTATTAGGTATAGGCCCTAAAAGTATGTCCTTGAACGCAGACAAATTAATTTAGGTTAAAACTGAATCCGGTTTGATCTTTCCGGACAAATTGTAGTCCTTTGAGGACTACAACATGACTTAAAGTGGATCAAACCCCCGAAAAGTGAAGGGATCCCAGACTACCTGATACTGCTCTAGGGCTACTCTGTATGCCATACATGGGCAACTAGCGGCCCGGAGGCCACATGACCTTCACTTAATGCAGCCCTCAGGTTAATACCAGAATACTGATATATTATTGATTACAGCTGTTCCAATTCCAAACATGACCTGCTTTAATTCCTTCAGTCTCTATTAGTAGCTTAATGACTAGTATAGTAGTATTAAAATGTATATATTTTTTTATGTTCAATGTATTTGTATTTAGGTTCATAAAGTTAACATGAGTATCTATCTATAAATGCGAGAAGTCTCTGCGTGTGTGTTTGTAATCCGCGTATCTCGAGAACCGTTCGTCCCACCGGCTTCAGATTCGCCACGCGCGTTCCCCGCCGCGGCACGGAGTGCAGTGCCGGGCCTCGACCCGACCCGACGCGCGGTTTTCCCTAACCGGCGCGAAACGTTCGGAATCTCCTTATGCGGGCTGATTGTTGACATCAGGCTGTTCCGGAGGAAATCGGCGCAATCGCTGAGTCATTGTGACATCACTGCAGTGCCGGGCCTTGCCTCGACCCGACAGGCTGATTGTTGACATCAGGCTGTTCCGGAGGAAACACCGGCTTCAGATTCGCCACGCGCGTTCCCCGCCGCGGCACGGAGTGCAGTGCCGGGCCTCGACCCGACCCGACGCGCGGTTTTCCCTAACCGGCGCGAAACGTTCGGAATCTCCTTATGCGGGCTGATTGTTGACATCAGGCTGTTCCGGAGGAAATCGGCGCAAGCGCTGAGTCATTGTGACATCACTGCAGTGCCGGGCCTTGCCTCGACCCGACAGGCTGATTGTTGACATCAGGCTGTTCCGGAGGAAATCGGCGCAAGCGCTGACTCATTGTGACATCACTGCAGTGCCGGGCCTTGCCTCGACCCGACAGATATCTCCGTATATGGGCATGAAAGGGACACAGGCATATATATGGGCATAAAAGGGACAAATCGGCGCAAGCGCTGGGCATAAAAGGGACACAGACAGATATATGGGCATAAAAGGGACACAGACTGAGATCTCCATATGCAGTGCCGGGCCTTGCCTCGACCCGACAGATATCTCCGTATATGGGCATGAAAGGGACACAGGCATATATATGGGCATAAAAGGGACAAATCGGCGCAATCGCTGGGCATAAAAGGGACACAGACAGATATATGGGCATAAAAGGGACACAGACTGAGATCTCCATATATGGGCATATGGGCAGATACAGAGATCTCCCTATATTGGCATATATAGACAGATATCTCCGTATATGGGCATAAAAGGGACACAGACTGATACAGAGATCTCCATATATGGGCATATGGGCAGATATAGAGATCTCCATATATGGGCATATGGGCATAAAATGGACGCAGATAGAGTATATGGGCAAGTATATGGGCAACCTATAACTCCATATATGGAGACATCTAGCTGCTGACATCAGTAAATCGGCGCAAGCGCTGACTCATAGTGACATCACTGCAGTGCCGGGCCTTGCCTCGACCCGACGGATATCTCCTTATATGGGCATAAAAGGGACACAGGCAGATATATGGGCATAAAAGGGACAAATCGGCGCAAGCGCTGGGCATAAAAGGGACAGACAGATATATGGGCATAAAAGGGACACAGACTGAGATCTCCATATATGGGCAGATACAGAGATCTCCCTATATGGGCATATATATACAGATATCTCCGTATATGGGCATAAAAGGGACACAGACTGATACTATCTATAAATGCGAGAAGTCTCTGCGTGTGTGTTTGTAATCCGCGTATCTCGAGAACCGTTCGTCCCACCGGCTTCAGATTCGGCACGCGCGTTCCCCGCCGCGGCACGGAGTGCAGTGCCGGGCCTCGACCCGACCCGACGCGCGGTTTTCCCTAACCAGCGCGAAACGTTCGGAATCTCCTTATGCGGGCTGATTGTTGACATCAGGCTGTTCCGGAGGAAATCGGCGCAAGCGCTGAGTCATTGTGACATCACTGCAGTGCCGGGCCTTGCCTCGACCCGACAGGCTGATTGTTGACATCAGGCTGTTCCGGAGGAAATCGGCGCAAGCGCTGACTCATTGTGACATCACTGCAGTGCCGGGCCTTGCCTCGACCCGACAGATATCTCCGTATATGGGCATGAAAGGGACACAGGCATATATATGGGCATAAAAGGGACAAATCGGCGCAAGCGCTGGGCATAAAAGGGACACAGACAGATATATGGGCATAAAAGGGACACAGACTGAGATCTCCATATATGGGCATATGGGCAGATACAGAGATCTCCCTATATGGGCATATATAGACAGATATCTCCGTATATGGGCATAAAAGGGACACAGACTGATACAGAGATCTCCATATATGGGCATATGGGCAGATACAGAGATCTCCATATATGGGCATATGGGCATAAAATGGACGCAGATAGAGTATATGGGCAAGTATATGGGCAACCTATAACTCCATATATGGAGACATCTAGCTGCTGACATCAGTAAATCGGCGCAAGCGCTGACTCATAGTGACATCACTGCAGTGCCGGGCCTTGCCTCGACCCGACGGATATCTCCTTATATGGGCATAAAAGGGACACAGGCAGATATATGGGCATAAAAGGGACAAATCGGCGCAAGCGCTGGGCATAAAAGGGACACAGACAGATATATGGGCATAAAAGGGACACAGACTGAGATCTCCATATATGGGCATATGGGCAGATACAGAGATCTCCCTATATGGGCATATATATACAGATATCTCCGTATATGGGCATAAAAGGGACACAGACTGATACAGAGATCTCCATATATGGGCATAAAATGGACGCAGACAGACAGATAACTCCATATATGGGCATAAATGGACACAGGCAAACAGATGGTCAAAACGGGTCCTACAGAGATCTCCATATATGGACATAAAATGGACGTAGACAGATAGATATCCCCATATATGGGCATAAATGGACACACGCAAACAGATGGTCAAAACAGATCCTATGACAACAGGTATAATGGGGTTTGCATTAAAGGGCGGGGCATTCATCCCCTATTTACATTGTTCCCGAGTTGCACAGGGCGCCGACTAGACGCTCGGCCGCCCGAAGGGCGGCCGAGCTTCTAGTATAACTAAATGCGTTTGAAATTAAATCAAAATGTTACATTTCAGGATTGTAATTAAAAAATAAAACAAATAATTCAGGATTCCAATTCAAAAGAAGCAAAAATAGCCGATCTACATGCTCAAAACGCATCGCAGGGCGATGCGTTTTGAGCTTGTAGATCTGCTATTTTTGCTTCTTTTTTATGAGATACTAGAATGACAAAGTAGGACGTAGCAATATGCAATGTGGCCCTCTGCAGTGAAGAAGGAAATATAGTGGCCCTCGCCATCATCAAAGTTGCCCACCCCTGCTGTATGCTCTGCCTATTTGCAATGCTTCCACTACTTGTGAACCTGCAGTAAAGCCGATCAAACGTTGCATTGGTTTATCTGGTCATGTTTCATTGCACATGGGCGCGTGCACGCATCCACCATGGGTGACGGCAAGGGCTGTCACGATATGACTTTTTACATGACGATTAATTGTCTCTCAAATAATTGCGATTAACGATTTAATTGTGTTTTTGTCGTTGACAATTACATTTCTGTTTGGCCTGTAGGCTTTGAAATTTCACATGACAGATATGACTCGTAACCTAAATATACAAAGAAATTAAGGACATATTTTACAGCTTTACACTTTAAAAAAGAACATTGATAGTGGAAATAGCCGATCTACAAGCTCACAACGCGTCGCATCGCGACGCGTTGTGAGCTTGTAGATCTGCTATTTCCACTATTTTTTTAAATGATTGAACATAATATAAACATCTTTCAACATGTACACGATTATGACGATTATCACAAAATAATTGTGATTATGTCAAATAATTGCGATTAGACGATTATGTAATAATTGTGACAGCTCTAGTGACGGCTGACTGCTGGGCGAGCGCTGGCACTTTGGCATGGGATCAACTTTGACCAAAAAAAAGAACTGGTTGGTTGTTTAAAAATGTGGCCATAATTTCCCAAATATGGAGATTCAATTCAAAAGAAGGAACACTACAGTATATCTGTGAGGCCGATGGGTTGCCCGGGACCGACCGCAACACACACATCATAACTGATAGGATGTGTTTGCGTTGGTGCATGCGCGCAACATTAATGTTAGAGGAACGGAAGCAGGGTAAATGGTGATGAGGGAAAATGCTTGTGTGGAGTCAGAACAGAAGCAGTTTGTTATCAAGAATCAAGAAGCACGAAAATATTTATTTCTCACTTATGCAAGTACAAACAAGCAAAGTGTTGGTTGGACTTGTTCCACACACGTTGATTTGCGAAAGGAGAACAATGTATGGCTATAGCTAACTTTTTTAACTTTACTTTTCAGTATTATTATTTTTTTCTTCTACTCCACTGCATCTCAGAGGCAAATAATGTACTTCTTACAAGTATTTGACAGCTTTGGATGGAGTTTCTCTGCAGTGTTATAGCTTATTAATACAAAATTAACCAATTAAGCCTTATTATAGGCTTACAATTGGAGAACTTTTACCTTGGTCTTGTAACTATATTTTGATGCCAATGCGTTTGTACTTCTACTCAAGTATGATTTTGAATACCGGACTTTTACTTGAAATATTGTATATCCATTTATATATTGTATATGTCTTCCACCACTGCAGATGGATGGAGGTTCCACCTCTCATTGTTCCCCCGTCTTTACGCGTTTACAACCTGTCTCTTCTTCTTCTTCTTCTGTCTTTATTTTGTCTGCCTCCCCCTCCCTCCCTCCCTCCCTCCATAAACCTATCCCATCTCCCTTCCAGGCTTTATCATCTTATCGTTTGTAGAAGGAAAAGAACAAATCTACAAGCTAAGCGCGTGTTGCAATGCAACACCATGTTAGCTTGTAGATCTGTTCCTTTTTGGCAAGCGACACAGTGTCATACAATGACATACTGATGGAAGAATTGACTTGTGCATTGAAAGATCATCTCTCACTTGCGTGCACGCCCTCTCTCTCTCTCTCTCTCTCTCTCTCTCTCTCTCTCTCTCTCTCTCTCTGTCCCTCTGTATCTCCATCTCTCCATCTCTTCATCTCCCTCATCCCTCGTTCTTCTCATACATATGGACGTCATTAAGACAAATCTCTCAGGCTTTGTGAAGATGACAGCCAGACACAGACAGACAGACAGAGAAACGCCCTCCACTGCCAGGACATGACACTCCGCGGCAACTGCACCCCGTTTGACAAGCTAGTGTGCCTGCCACCCTGGTGCACTGCAGCGATCCCCACTGTCCGCTTTAACCATGAACTCTTATAGACGGGACCGTTTCTTGGACCGTCAGTGATCTGAGAATTGAAGTTGAGCCTTCTGTCGCACTCAAATGTCTCGAAATGGAACGCAATCACACTGGCGATTACTGAACTTGCGTCACGTTAGGTTATGTTCACACTAACCGCCTTTTATGACAGAAAATAAAGAACGCTGTCTCGAGACTCGAGTGCATTTCTTTCTGCTGAAAAGTTTTATTTTAAAATGATGAACGGGGGAGGGAAGGGGTGCGATTGACTGACACAGGCTTCAATATACTCTATGGACTGACTGAGTGTTGAAAACAAAGTTTTAAGCTATATAACAACTGGCATACTTATCTTTATACCCCCACCAAGGGGTCCAAATGGACAGTTACAGGTCTGTGTATAAATAGAGACAATTTGGTTCCATGTGCACAGCACACCCGTGAGAGTCCATTTGGACCTAGTCTCGCGTAGCCCTTGCAAGACTAATTTGTCCATATTCTGGGGTTATCATCAGCCAAAAATAACCAATCTAAGCTCACAATTTGTCACTTTGCTACAGTACACGTTGTGAGCTTGTAGATGGGCTATTTTTGTCAAGGAGATTTGGTGTAGACACAAAAAACTGGTCAAAGTGCAGTTGCAACTCAAGTCCAGTTCTCTAAGAGCGCACCAATGCAAGTCCTTGCAACAAAAACAGTTCTAAGGCCACATCACACCAATGCAACTCCTTGCAACTGCCATTGGGCATTAGTTGCATTAGTGTGGACTGGCCTTGACTACTGTATGTATCCATTTTTGAGCGGTGCTCCTTGAAGGAGCTACGCTCCAACATCTGGCTATGTCTGGGACGCAAATCTTGGCCTACATCTTGGCACTCAGCGCTCACAGTTTGTTGTACTCCCCAGGGTCACAGTGGCCAAGCTTTGCGGGACGCTTAATGAAATCAACTAAAAAATAGCAGCGCTCACTTCACACTAGGTGTGATTTTTCATAGACCATGCAGCAGCCTGCTTGTGTCACCTGGAGCTTTCGCTGCTGGACCACCACTCACTTATTAATTGTAATCATAGCATTCATGCCTAATAATTCCACGAAGGACATAGCAAATATGATGCAATTATGCTATGCAGTAATAGGTTTCAATACAGTTTTTTTTAGGCAGAAGAGGAGAAGTCTCTCTCTCTCTCTCTCTCTCTCTCTCTCTCTTTCTCACACACACACACACACACACACACACACACACACACACACACACACACACACACACACACACACACACACACACACACACACACACACACACACACACACACACACACACACACTCTAACAGGCAGCGTCAATCAAGCAGCAGTAACCATAAGACTCAGAAATATGGAACATTAAGGGTTGCTCTTGGCTCCGTCGCCTCGCTATCCTACTTCACTGAAGTGAAAGCCCACAAAGAGAGCGAGTGTGAATTTGGAACAGAGGCAGAGAATAAACGAGAGAGGCTGGAGAGCGAACGAAAAGACACCACGCTGAGAGAGAGAGAGCGAGAGAGAGAGAGAGAGAGAGAGAGAGAGAGAGCGAGAGAGAGAGAGAGAGAGAGAGAGAGAAAGAGAGCTCCGAAAATAAACCACAGAAATTATTGCGGCCCCTGGGAAAGTTGTTAAAAGCTCATAAAAGTAAAGTCTGCTAGAATGGAGGAAGCTAAAATTCAAATCCATTTCCTAGACATTTGTTTTACTTTTTTTTGCAGACCAGTGGCGGAAAGTAACTAAGAAATGTTACTCCGGCTATGATAATATGTTCTTTAGTATCATGGTCAGTGTCATGTCTGCATTGTGGTCTGCATCATGTCTGTATCATGGTCAGCAGGCCTATCATGGTCGGCATCATGGTGATGATCATGTTAGTATCATGCCAGCATCAAGGTCAGTATCATGTCAGTATAATGGTCAGTCATGGTACAATCATTCAAACAGAGAAGCAACAAGTCGTTAAGGGGGGGAAAAAAAGATTAACAGAGAGACCAACTGATAGGGAACATAGAGACGATCATGCAGGCAGACATATAGTCAAATAGGCAAACAGAAAAGATAAACAGACACAATGTGAAACAAACCAAGGAACCTATCCACGAGTTTCCTACGCCCCATAGTGCATTGCGCAAACGTCTGCATCGATCTTCCGCCGCCGATTTACAAGCTCACAACGCGTTGCATCTGCGACGCGACGTGAGCTTGTATGTCTGCTGTTAAACCCGGAAGTTTGGTCCTGATAGTCTCCAGTAAACTCCCGCGGAAACTTGTGGATATAAGTTAACTGACAGATGGGTAGACAGGCAGACAAGGTGATCTGCCATAACGACAGGTATATAGGTAGACAGGACAGAGGGGAAACTCGAAGACCGGAAGACCAGATGGGAAGACTGGTAGAGATGTGATTTATGGCTCTTTGAAATGAGCCGGATCTCTGTGATCCGTTCCTTTCAGAGAGCCGTTCAAAAGACTGGCTCATCCTATTACTTACTTTGTAGATTGTGATTATAATTACAAATAATTTATACATATACATTTATTTCTGACATACCTAGCCATTTGAAAATAGCCGATCTACAAGCTCACAATGCGTCGCAACGCGACACATTTTTCTAAATTGTATTCATTGGAAAACCTGTGAAACAGGACATTCTGCATAATGAGTACTTTCAACTATATTTTGTACTTTTACTCAAGTGCATTAACATTCCAAACTTCTACTGTGGCAGAGTATTTCCACATTGATTGCAGTATTAATATTTTTACTTATGTAAAGAAATTGCCTACTTTTCCCACCACATGTTCATTAGAAAGGAACGGCTCCCTACTACGAACCGGATCCCATTGTTCATTTCAAAGAGCCGTTCAAAAGACTCGATTCGTTCACGAACGTCCCATCTCTAAAGACTGGCAAGATGCAGGCAACAAGAAGACAAACAGATAAGAAGACGCTGGCTGACAAGCTATAGCTGGTGGAACAACTGACCCCCTCCCTCACTGAAAGGATGGCATGTTCCTGAGTGGAACTGGGGGGGAACACGGACAGACGTAAAATGCTAAATGTGGGGGAGCGGGCTACCGAGGCTCTGCGTTGCGTTCAGCCTAAACTCTTCTGATAGGCCTCGTCTGAAAAAAAGCACATGTTGAAGGGACGGAACCTGGAAATGGAAAGAGAGAGCTGCTGGCGCAAGGCGCCGCTTTAAACCCCCACCCCAAACACCCTACCCCTTCCCCTTTATGGGAGGCAGTTTCGGGAGGGCCCCCGATCCTTTGCATTGATAGATGGGACTGATCCCCTCGCAATTCATCTCACTCTTGTAAAATACTCACAGAGACAAATTGGGGGTGGGGGGGAAGTGACACCCACCCCTGCACCCCCGTCCCCGGACTGGTTGCCAGCACTTACATCTGTTCCATGTTTCTGTCCTCCATTTCTCTCTCTTCTCTCGCTCAGCGGTGGACAGAACTTAGTACATTACCTCAAGCACTAGTAACTCGGTGCGGGTTTGTACAGTAGAGGCACATTTACTTGAGTATTCCCATTTTATTTGTTTGGATACTTCATCTCAAAGGCAAGTAAAATATTGCACTTTGTGCTCCGCCGCGATTAGAGTTTAGCTACCAGTTCATTTGGAGATCTCAATCATTATCGTAGAACAGGGTTCCCCAATAGGCGGCCCGCGGGCCATTTTGCGGCCCGCGGGGGGCTACTGTCTGGCCCACACCAACCCCAGTAATAATGGTGGTATAAGAGCAGCAACAACACTAGTATATATATCGTTGTTAGATATCGTTGTTGCGACCTCGCCCTAAAGGGCGAGGTCGCGTCAATTCTTGACCATCTGGCCAACCACAGCGTTTCTCTGACGATTCTAGTTGTTGTCATTCTGGGGGGAGTTTGTTCATGTTTTTGTGAGGGTATCAACCCTAGGAGACACAAGGAGAACATGCAGGCCCTATCGCCAACCCTACCTAGGGTGTGGGCGATAGGGCCTTTCTGTGTGGAGTTTGCCTAAACATGGAGATGTGGTACAGAATGACTCATATATGGGCATAAAAAAGTATGTCATGTGACATCACTTCCTGTACAGACAGTCAGACAGACAGCCATTGACTCCGGCCTAACAATGGCTACTGTCTATGAAGGTAGTCCCATATGACATGATGGACTGGACTATCTCCATATATAGTGTTCTCCACATCTCCATGTTTAGGCCAAACAGGTTTGCTCCATTTCTCCATTTATAGGTCCAAAAGCCCAACGTTGAGCTTGACAACGTAACGTTCTTAACACAGCCGCCCCCATATTTACTTTAGAAAATATGTTAAATTCTAAGAACGTTTCGAGTACCGGTTTGATAAAAGAGAGAATAAGCGCTACACTTCTGGAATCCTGTGCGTCGACTTAAAGTCGGATGCAGGCCTAATAACTTTATCTGACGCCCGTTGCCACCTCCTATTTACATTTTCTTTTCTGAGACTGCCGACTGCACATTGTACCTCATCCACCCTTTCTTCTCTCTCCTTTTGGTATCTTTATCCTCCTCCTCCTTTTTTTCTTTTTTATTCTTCTCTTTTTTTGTCTTTCTTAGTCTTGTGTATCCTTCTCTTTTTTTTTGTCTTTCTTAGTCTTGTGTAGCCACCCCGTACAGGAAGTGATGTCACAACTCGCTGACATCACACTGACATCACTTCCTGTACAGAAGGAAGGTTACAGAAGGAAGGTTACGGAAGGAAGGAAGGTCACTCAAGCGACAAGGTTTTTCAGGGTAAATGCGACCTTCGGTCGCAATTAAAATGATGAATGCAAAACGAACGGTCTTGGACATACAAGCTTTTCACACGACAACGACGATTGCCGCTGGAGTAGCGGGAAGCCGGGAACGCCACCGTCGCCCCCTGCAATGTTGTGGCCCTCGGCTTGGTACCCTAGACATAATTCGGCCCTTGGGGAAAACTAATTGGGGAACCATGTCGTAGAACATGCAACCACTTGAGCCCTGTTTGATACTTTGGCCGTTCGGAAATAACCGATCTACAACCAAGCTTTGCGATGGGTCAGTGTTAGTGTTAGAGCAGGGGTTAGGAAAAGGTTTTCTTTCTAGTGCCAGAAACAAATCAGAGTACGTCTTCCACCAATGATCTTGCTCTTGTAAAGCTCTCACAGAGACAAATTGGGGGGAAAGGCGGGGAGATGTCCCCCCCCCCCCCCCTCAAGACTGGTTGCCAGCGGTTACATCTGCTCCATCTGTCTCTCTCTTCTGCCCCTCGTTTTGGTCTCTCGTTTGGACCACATAAAACTAATGACTCTGAAATGAGTGGTCGGGGTTGTCACCGTATGAGCGCCTGGTCATTCATTCAGCCTCCCTTTATCCCGCATTAGTCCTAAACACACTGAGACGCTCCGGATTTGCGTAAACCACTAGAAGCTCTAGATTGGCTCGCTTTTGCCATTTGTTACATAACATTTTTAAAAAGTCATACATTTGGGGTCCCTGGCTGGGAGTCCGTGGCCAAATATATCATCACTGTCAGGCAGAAACCTCATATTTCCAAGTTTCAAATGTGTACGTTATTTTGTAAAGTAAAGCCCTGCTTCATCGTACAAGACTGCCGCACAAAAATAGTGAAAATAGCAGATATGCAAGCACATGTCTTGTGATGCGAGTTTGCCTGTAGATCGGCTATTTTCACTACTTTAATCATTTTTTTTGGAGGTCCTTGACATGAAAAAAGCCACTGGTATACCAGCACAGCAGAGTGCAGCTTGGCTGGCACAGCATAGCATGTTGGCACAGCTGCAGTGCAAACAGGGGTTTTGAGGCTAGATCAGGTCTCTGCCCCCTCGGTATGCCAGGCTGATAGGTTTCATGCCTTATTTTCGGAAGGGAAAACGAGGGTAAATATTGGACACAAATAGAAAGAAAATACCCCTTCAAAAAGAAAACGGGAATGTTTAATCAAGTTGAAAAATTGGAAAATGAAACATGGCGATAGTTGACGAGTCAGTGTCGGCGTCGCCTGGAGCAGTGGGGCATCGAAAGATCCCTTGTTTTAATTTTAGATTGGAGAGCTTACCAAAAGGCCAGACAATGGGTACAAGGGGTAAAAACAATCTTAGATTTTCTTTTTTACACACCTAACTCTAACCCTTTTTTTTAATCACAATTACAGAATGTCTCCAGGTTTTCTTCAGAGCTCTTTGTGAGTTTCTGGTAAGATTATTGTCCACTCATTTTGTATGTCCGTGGCAATAAAATAGATTTCTGTCAGGAGGGGCATGGTTTCCCACAGGCATTGGTCTTTAGTCCCAACATGTGGGCCGGGGCCCTCTGTTAGTCTGTGAGGATAATTCCAGTAGGCCCCCAAATAAGTTAGCGGGAAAGTATCTTTGTCATTTTCGATTTTAGCGATATACTGTATCGTCTCTGTCGGTTGGAAACCTTCAGTCCAAGACTGCTGCTTTTCAGGATTCAAATCAAAATGCAGCATTTCCAGTGTTTTTTGTGTAACACCTCATCCGCAAAGCACGCGAGCGAGCGATGCGACGCGATGTCCCGCGAAATACTGTCCGCATATGGAGCGTCGGCCATTGCGTTGCGACGTAGCCTGAACCAATCAAATAAATAAATAATAATATAAAGTGTTTGGGGGGCGGGACATGGCCATTTACCTCTATGGACGTCACCGCGAAACCTTGCTCAAATAGAGGCTCCGCGAGCAAAAACAGGAGGGGTGGATGACGTCGTCGTACGACGCGTTGTCGCTCGCGGTAGGTCAGGGCGTCCTCGGTGAAACATATGTTTTTTAATGAGATTTAATCGCTTGCGTCGCGTCGCTCGCGTCGCATCGCAGGTAGTGCGGATGAGCTGTAACGCTGTAGTATGATCAAGTAGGGCATTCATTTATATTAAAAAACACACAAAAGGTTTCGACAGCAATGATATACAGCAAAATAGGTCTTTCAGAAAACTGTTAAGATTTTGAAGACCGATTTTTTGAATCGGCCTCGGGTCTTGATGGGCAATGGAGAGAGAGAGAGAGAGAGAGAGAGAGAGAGAGAGAGAGAGAGCGAGAGAGAGAGAGAGAGAGAGGGCGTTCTGTTACACTGTGGGAAGGTGTTTAAACCCCCTGAAAGCCTCACTAACCCAGACAGACGTCAGACGGCGTTAGCGCTTGTTTGACTTGAGCATTAACGCTGGATCCGCGGCCAAATGACTTTATTAAAAGGCGCTAATGTAAAGCAAACAGCAATCACTGGCAGGAGGAAGACCGCATGCTGCTTTCTAAGGTCCAACGTTTGGCCAGGTGTGTGTGCGTGCGCGCATGTGTGTGTGTGCGTACGTGTGTGCATGTGTTAGTATATGTGAGTGTGCACATGCGCGTGTGTGGGGCTATTGTATGCTTGTCATAGTACGGTGTCAGTGAAATGTCAGAAATAAGGCAGCATAAGGCAGGATTGAGTCACTAATAAGGCTGCATAAGGCCATAGAAAGCCAGTAACTATAGAGAAATGTGCTCCTCAGAGCAGAGGTCTCCGCCAGGGCAGGTAGTTTATTGTGGGCCAGCATTGTTTCACAATGTTTCATTGGGTTCATGTTTTAAAGCAGTGGTTCTGGATTCCTTTAGGAGGGTCTAAAATTACCCATTCAAGTCTGTAACTCTGCCAGTCACAGTTTACAAATTAAACCAAATGAACCCTTTCCATTTGTACACTGTCAGAGTTAAGGGGAGACCTTGAAATTTGAAAGCTTGAGAAACACTGGTTTAAGGCATTTTGTTAAAAATGGGCCACTCCTCCAAGCCAATAGCCAATCAGTATGGAATGTGAAAAGTCTGTCTTGATCACATCACTTTAGAGATAATGTA
>NC_137819.1:21517657-21532657 GCF_963921795.1 Nannobrachium achirus
CACACACACACACACACACACACACACACACACACAGACAGACAGACAGACAGACAGACAGACAGACAGACAGACAGACAGACAGACAGACAGACACACACACACACACACACACACACACACACACACACACACACACACACACACACACACACACACACACACACACACACACACACACACACAGAGCTCCGGGGTCAGAGGAGGTGAGGTCTTGAGGTAACTGGAGCTTTTTAATTTTGTGCCCCAGTGGATAAGCGGGTGGGCTCACACAGGTCTAAGAGCCGCCTGACAGGATGCAGGGTTTCAGGTGGATTTATATGGATTCTGCTGAGCTTCATGCATGAAGGGATCCAGCGTTAAGAGAGTTCTCCTTCGGTGCTGCTTTGGCACTGTTATGGGTTTTATTTCATCAAATTTGGGTCAAATGCAAACGTTTGATCAAACTACCCACACACAAAAAAAGAAAAGAAAAACAATCCCTGATCTTCTAAAAAAAAAGAAAGAGAGAGAAAAGGCCCTGTCAGCAATATTCATACTGGAAATATTGTAGGCTATAATAATGCAAAGTCACCAATAAATAACTTGAATGTCCCAATGATCCGAACGATTGGTTAGTGACAGAGACAATTATTCACACTCTCCTCCTCCTCTCTCTCTCTCTCTCTCTCTCTCTCTGGGAGCACAGAGCGGTGCGGCTGAGGAGAGTTCTGTCTGTCTTTTTCTTCTTATCTCCTTTATCCCCCCTTTTTTTCACATCATATGGTTGTATTATACTGTTGTCGATAAGGTAGTAGTGTCTGCGCAGTTTGTTTGACCGGTGATTTCGGCCAATTTGGTCGGGTTTAGACAGGGATGGCGTCTAGGGAGACGCGTTCCCTGTCTATCCGACATGGCGTGAGAGTTGTAGCTGAACCAACAGTCACCGTAGAGACGGTGTTGTTGGCAGCGGGTGAGCAAGTTGGCCATGATAACCTGGTGTATGCTTCCCGCATGAATAAAGCTGTTGTTGTCTTCTTAAAAGAAGAGCAGCATGTTAACCAGCTAGTTACAAGCGGAGTTTTCATACATGATGCGCTTGTACAAGTATCGCCTTTATCTGTTCCATCTACGAGAGTTACTATATCTGGTGTGCCTCCTTTCATTCCCAATGAATTGCTGGAGCGTGAGCTCGTACGATTTGGAAAGTTAGCGAGCGGGTTTAGGTCTGTTCCTCTAGGCTGTAGGGACGCTAAACTCAAACATGTTCAGTCCCTACGCAGACAAGTGCTTATGTTTCTCAACTCACCTTCTCAAACCCTTGAGATATCATTCCGGGTTAAATATGAGGAGGGGTATTATACTGTCTACGCTAGTGCTGGGGCCATGAAGTGTTTTGAATGCGGGGATGTTACACACTTACGTCGCTCTTGTCCACACAAAGGGCAGGCTACGGGCAGAGCTGCTAACAGCACCCCGACAGACACGGCTACAGAGCAGCCGGCACCGCCGGAGCATGCAATGGAGAACGAGGCTGTTTCAGATGCACAGACTGAAAATAGGGCTGCGGTGATGGAAACACCCGCAGCCCCGAAAACTAAACCTACTGTGGATGAGCAAGTTGCGGGACCTTCACGAGAGAAGGAACCGATACAGCCACAGGCACAGAGCGAGAGCGTAGCTGTCAGTCAGGACAGTACAGAGGCTGCGCCGGCTCCAATCACAACGAGCCAAGCTGTCTCGGAGGCGGAGCCAACGGTGAGTGACAGCGAGCATTGCCTTGACAACGAGGAGCCAATGAGCCAGTCCGAAGCAGAGCTTGAGTCGTCACAGGGAGGTGAGGAGGACGTTTATTCTCTAGAGGAAATTAACAGCTTTTTGAATGAAACGTTTGGCAAGGCAATAAATGTGTCTAACTATTTCCCAGACGCTAAGAAATTCTTAAAGAGTGCTACAGATGTGCAGAAAACTGCTGGTTTAGACCTTCTAACTACCAAAAAACGATATAGATTAAAGAAGCACTGCACTGAATTGAGGAAAACTATTAGAAAATGTAAAAAAATGAAGGAAAATAACTAAGTACAAATGGCTAGGCAACACGGGTGTTTTACACTACTGTACTTTTTCCTACTGTTTTCCTTTCCTATTGCTTTTATGGCAGGGCTACGAGTTGGGTCCCTAAACATGAATGGAGGGAGGGATAGACAGAGGAGGGCTCTAGTAGCAGAGGTTGTTAATCAAAAAAAGTTAAACGTAGTATTTTTACAGGAAACCCACAGTGACATAAATAATGAAGTAGATTGGAGGCTGTGGTGGAAGGGACAGGAGATATTAAGCCATGGGACTAATTTTAGTGCTGGAGTAGCCATTCTCTTTGCAGAGAGCCTAGGAGTGAAGGTTTTAAGTACAGTGGAGGTGGTACAGGGGAGAGCACTTATGGTTAAGGCAGAAATAGGGGGCAGTGTTTTCTGTTTCCTCAACGTGTATGCTCCTAATGTGGGCAGTGAAAGAGTACATTTCTTTAATAAATTAAAAGAGGTGTTAGTCCAACAGGCCCAAGGGGAGGTCATTATAGCTGGGGGGGACTGGAATTCAACCATCCAGTTTACAGTAGACAGGGTGGGAATAGAACCACACACACAGTCATCCTCCTGTCTGGCTAAAATTATGATAGAGCTAGACCTAGCAGATGCATGGAGGATTAATAATCCAACAACACGCCAGTATACATGGGTCAGGATGGCTGATAATGTTAGTAGTGCAGCCAGATTAGACAGATTCTATATCTCCAAAGACATAAGTTCAAGACTCAAAGGCAGCCATATATTTCCTGTGGGTTTTAGTGACCACCACCTTGTGGTGGTGGAGCTGTGTCTCTCATCCACACAGAGACAAAAAAGCTACTGGCATTTTAATAGCAAACTGCTCCTGGATAAGTTGTTTTGTGAGAAGTTTAAGATCCTGTGGGCCCAGTGGCAGGCAGAAAAGCAGAAGTTTGAGACTGTGAGTCAGTGGTGGGACGTGGGCAAGGCACAAATAAGAGTGTTTTGCCAACAATACACCTCTTTCTCAACAAGTAACGTAAATCAGATATTTAAAGAATTAGAACTGGAAATATCTAGGTTGGAGAACTCTAATCTATCTGCTGCCAACCATAATAGAGATCATGTAGGTCTGCAGGAGAAAAGACAGGAACTTAGTTCATTTTTGCATGAAAGAGCTAAAGGTGCATTAGTGAGATCCGGGTTCACGAGCCTCAGGGACATGGATGCCCCCACTTCCTTTTTCTTTAACCTGGAGAAGAAGGTGGTGAGGGGACAGCAGATGGTGTGTCTCCGGCTCCCTGATGGCAGCGTCACAACCAACCCAGCCCAGATGAAGGCACATGCAGTGGACTTCTACACCGACCTGTTCAGAGCAGAGACCTGTGACCAGGCATGTGCAGCAGATTTACTGCAGGGGCTGCCGCAGTTGACATCAGCGGAACGCACCTTTCTGGATACTGCTCTGTCCATGGAAGAACTTACTAAGGCTGTGAGGGGAATGGCGTCAGGTCGGGCCCCTGGGATCGACGGCCTCCCGGCAGACTTTTACAAACAGTTCTGGGACGTTATAGGGGCAGACTTGCTCGAGGTACTGCGAGAGTGCTTCCAGAGAGGCACCCTACCCCTCACCTGCACAAGAGCTGCTCTGTCGCTGTTACCGAAGAAAGGAGACTTAACACTTCTTAAAAATTGGAGGCCCGTTGCACTTCTTTGCACGGACTACAAAATTCTTTCGAAGGTTTTAGCCAACAGGCTGAATTACGTTATGGAACTGCTCGTTCATAAGGACCAGTCCTATTGTGTGCCAGATCGTTCTATAATGGACAACTTGTCGCTAATGAGAGATGTGATGGACATATCTAAACTGTATGGGGTTGACATTGGGATTCTAACGCTGGATCAAGAGAAGGCGTTCGATAGACTGCACCATTTGTATTTATTCTCTACACTAAAAGCCTTTGGGATTGGGGAGGGGTTCTTAAAATGGATTAGGCTGCTGTATAGGGGGGCTTCATGTCTGTTGAAGGTGGGGGGTGGTCTGAGCCGCCCCGTACCTGTAAACAGGGGCATAAGACAGGGGTGTCCCATTTCAGGACAATTGTATAGTTTGGCCATAGAGCCCTTACTATGTAGGTTGAGGGAGCAACTAACAGGGCTTTCCCTACCGGGGCTACCACAAAGCCCAAGTAGAGTTGTGTCAGCTTATGCGGACGACATTAATGTTTTTATAGGGGGACAAGGGGATGTCCAGGCGTTGGCTGACAGCCTGGAGGTATACCAGAAGGCATCCTCTGCAAAGGTTAACTGGGAGAAGAGTGGAGCCTTGCAGCTTGGGAACTGGGGGGGAGGGACAGCACCCAGTTTGCCAGGGGGGTTAAGGTGGGAGAGAGAAGGGTTTAAATGTCTAGGGGTGTTCTTAGGGACAGAGGAGTTTCAGAAGAGGAATTGGGAGGGGTTACTGGAGAAGGTGTGTGCCAGAATGTCCAAATGGAAATGGTTGCTTCCGCAGTTATCATATAGGGGTAGAGTCCTGGTTGCCAACAACCTAATCGCCTCGATGCTTTGGCATAGACTGGTTATCCTGCCTCCCCCACCAGGCCTGATCGAGGAGATACAGAGAGCGCTGGTGAACTTCTTTTGGTCAGGCCAACATTGGATTAAAGCTGCAGCCCTATACCTGCCAGTGCGTGAGGGCGGGCAAGGCCTCATAGACATTCCCTCAAGGGTCAGGGCTTTCAGGCTGCAGACGGCGCAAAGACTGTTGTACCACTTCGGAGTAAGCTGGGCGGACACTGCAAGGCTACTGCTGAGGAGAGGAGGACAGATGGGGTATGACAAGCATCTCTTCCTGCTGAAACCTGAGGAGATAGACCTCACAGGACTCACACCTTTCTACCACTCAGTGATGAAGGCTTGGCAGGTGCTAAGGGCCAACCGAGTACCTGATGCAACACCAGGGATGTGGTTATTTGAAGAACCCCTTTTTCATAATGATTTCATTGTGTCAAAAGTGCTTTCTTCTGCCAGTGTACGCAACAGTCTGAGGGAAGCAGGCTGTGTGAAGTTAGGCCATCTCCTCAAGGCCACCAGAACATCGGTGGAGGAGCTGGGGGAGAGGGCCGGAATACGTTCTTCAAGGCGGTTGCAGATGATGGTCAAGGAGGTCCGGGGATCTCTGCCAGGTCCGTATAGAGCCTTTATTGACCAACAAACTGTTTGTGACCAGTGGGACGATGAAGGAGAGTATGTCTTCCCCGCACTGACTGTCTCTGCTGCCGTGGAGGACTGGCAGGAGGATGGGGGTTTCCTGTCTTTCACAACTCCAGAGCTGGAGGACTTTGAGGACACAAGCAAAAAGGCAGTGTATCTCACATGTGTGAAGGTGGCACACCGGCGCTCTCTGGGAGGAATGAAGGCATCGAGGTGGGATGAATTCTTTGGTCCAGGCTCTACACCGAAAGGTAGCTGGCGGTCCCTGTATAAACCCCCCGTTGAAAAGCGGGTGGGTGATCTCCAGTGGAGAATTGTACATGGGGGTATAGCTACAAACGGGTATCTGGCACACCTAGATCCTAGTAACGGGGTGGGGTGTCCATTTTGTAGACGGGAGGAAACTGTGTTTCACTTGTTTGTAGAGTGTCCCAGACTAGACAGGGTGTTAGCCTTTGCAGAGGGTGTAGCTACGCGATTAGGGGAGAGTTTTTCTCTCGAAAACTTTATCTTGGGCCCAAAATATAGCAGCAGCAGAAGACCCTCCGTAACATTGGTTAACTTTTTGTATGGGACTGTTAAGTTGTCCATCTGGAAGACCAGGAAGAATCAGGTCAAGGGTCTAGGATCAGTCGATCCCTTGTTGATGGCCAAGGGCATAATGTCAGCTCGCATTAAAATAGAACATGCCTACTATAGCCTAGTAGGGGACATAGGGGGGTTTGAACAGGTGTGGTGTGTAGGCGACGCACTATGTACGGTCACGAACGATGGCATTTTACAGGTTGTTTTCTAAAAAAAAAAAAAAAAAAAAAAAAATGAAATGAATAGAACAAGTTGATTGTCATGTGTTTTCTTGTATTGTAAAACAGTTTTAATAAAGTGGTCTTAAAAATCAAAAATCTCTCTCTCTCTCTCTCTCTCTCTCTCTCTCTCTCTCTCTCAATAAAAGGCTATAAGCAGCATACTGTATACTGCACACATGTCCAAAGTCTGGTCCCGGGCAATGTTATTATTATTTATTTTTTACAAAGACTAAGATATTTAGTCGACTAAGTGGTGTGTTGTCAAAAGACTAAGACTAAATCAGAATTTACTGTCAAAATTAACATTGGCTCCCATGGGTCAATCATGGCACAAGGGCAAATTTCAGATGGCCCGTGACACATGTATTATGTACTGTATGTGAAATTCATACTGTATATTGAAGTTTCCGTGGGTTTTGTAATTAACCTGGGCAGCTATTTCTCAGTAGAATTTGTAAGGATTCCTAACTGCTTGTTCCTTGTGTTGTTTCATTCTCAAGATTTTAATTTTAGTTTACATTTGGCTACACTGCCCATTACTACATTTGTGTCCCAATCTCACTGAGAGCCAGTCATCTCGGAAAGTACAGCTTTCCGAGATGAAAAATGTGATAAAGCCACTAAAGCATTTCATAAATTTCAGGCTACATTTCACTTAAACGCCAGAGCTTAACTCTGCATGTAAATAAGACTTTTTTTAATTAATGTGAGAGATCATCAGGTCATTTGCAGGTTAGACATTTATTTAAAACTTGAATATCTCAAAAGTAGTATTTCAGCATGGCATCATTCTATAAGCCATATCTTCAAAACTGTTGGGTCAATCTCCACAACCAATATATCATTTTGTAGCTATGATCCCCAGCTTTCAAATGAAATGAAAAAATGAAAATGAATAAAAATCCAATGACTGGCTCCCAGCCAAATTGGGACACATTTGTAAAATAAAAGAAATAGCAATTAAATTGCATGTACATGGCTAACAAAAGGCTATTGATATTGCACTGTAATTAATAACAATACAAATGAGTTGTAGTTGATAAGTTATGTGACTTATGTTCCAAATCACTGTGTGGCAGAAAATGTAGGATTTTCATATGTTCAAACATGGCCCCCGAAACGTTTGGACACCTCTGATGTGTAGGCTGCTGTATAACCTTACCGCTGACCTATTGTAAGTCTCCTTGGATTAAACACTTTGTCAGATACAAGGATGACCTCTGCCCGTCCCTCCTCCCTGCAGTGCTGCGTATCACGCAATGTTAACTCACTATGGCACACATCGATGGCAGGAAATCACACAGGGTCAATTTCCTCTCACCACATGTAACGATAGCATACAGGCAGAGACAGTGGTTCTGAACCTGTGGCTCGGGTCTAGGTTCCCAAGATTTTTTGGGGGGTGAGGAGGGGATGACAGTGAAGTGACAAGTTAAGGACTTTTAATACCTTTTTAATGGGCTATAATAATTATGGATGAATAAATCACACCTAGTGTGAAGTGAGCTGTGCTATTTATTCGCTAATTTCATTAGCGACAACAAACTTTGAGCGCTTTGTGCCAAGATGTAGGCCAGATGTAGGCCAGATGTAGGCCACCCTTCAGAGACCAGACAAAGCCAGATGTTGGAGCTTTAGCTCCTTCCAGGAGAGCACCCCCCCAAAAAAAAGAAAAAACTCACACACAGGAGAGAGTGAAGCTTGAGTCCCCACTCCCCAGTCTCCGGCGTGACTTGTACTTGGTACTTAGCACTTGGCTTTGGGTCACAATTGCACCAGATTTTGCCTATTGGGCTTCGACTATGTCTGCCTCTCTGCTTTCCAATTACCTGTCTCAGATTGTAAATGAAAAGTGGGGAGAGGTGGCAGTATGGCCCCTCGTGCAGAACAAGAGTGCAATGCATCCAGCAAAAATCCAGCTAATGTGTAGAAATTCAGTGCACTGACTGAACAAAACAATTGAGGTTTGATTTGTAAAAGAAAAAATCGCAACTGTGCGCAGTGAGCGGTGCTCATAAAGGAAGAAAGACAGAAGGAGGGGGAGGCATTTTCTTAAAACATGAAAAAGATAAATTCATGTTTAATTAAATAATGACATATATTTACATACAAAATAATGACAAAAGGGGAGGGATATCAAAAGAAGAGGTATGTATTCCCTCCCCATCCCCCCAGCAAATCCAAGCCTGTAACACAGGCATGTAGAACAACAGAGGCCGCGAACGCAAGGAGAAGAGCTGAAATCCAACACGCCTCGCCGACAACTGCAATCATTTAGCTCACAGCTCGCCGACACTCTGCAATGTCTGTGCTTTTCCCCTCCAACCAACACAACAAAAGCCTGAAGCAGCAACTTCGGGCGCTGAGTGGATTATTACTGAGCTCGTACGGTTTGGCAGCCAAACGCGCCCCGGCCAAAACTCTAACGAACATTCTTCCCCCCACTTTTTTATTGAGTTTGCACAGGCACGGCAGGGATTTCAACCCACAACCTCAGCAGTATGGAGCGTATTAGCGAGCTTACAGGTAAAGCGGCTGCGTTTCCCTTTCGGGGGAACGGTTCTCAAGGGCGTCACAATGGGATGGGGGGGCGGGAGTGGGACTGAGTTGTCTAGGGCCCAAGGTGGAGGGGCCTTAATTATTTTATACTTTAGCTATTGAAAAATAGCAGATATACTACAAGCTCACAGCGCTGCACCGAGTGCCGCGCTGCGAGCTTGTAGATCTGCTATTTTTGTAAAGTCGTGAAAATGTTTGCAAATCTTTGAATATATGTATTTTTTAAGTGTCCGTGGCCAAATACATATCATTTTGGGGGTCCTTCACATGAAAAGGTTTGAGCACCACTGACATAGAAACATAGGTTTTTCAAAAAACATAGGATTTGAAATATTCAGACTTTAAAAAAAAAATAGCAGATCTACAAGCTCGCAGCGCGGCACTCGGTGCCGCGCTGTGAGCTTGTATATCTGCTATTTTTCAACAGTTAAAGCACAAAATGTGAGTGAATCCTTGTACCCATGCAGGGCCCAGAATTTGTTGCGACACCCCTGACGGTTCTCATTCCTCTCCTCGTCGCTCATTTCCTTCCCTTCTCTGCCAGTGCGTCCGACTGGACTGGGAACTGAACCGGCAACCTCAGCATTGCGAGGAGACGTTATTAAGCGTGTTGAAGCTAATTGCAGCGGACTGGGCTGTCCTGCCTGGATACGTTCACTCATCATCATCGCCGCGTGCAGAGCTCTCTCATTTCCTGCCCTGCGCCAAATCGACGGCGGCTCTTCCATTCATAAATACGCATTCATGTTTAGGGAGAAGCACCCGGGGGGAGTTGAACTAGCAACCTCAGCATTGCAAGACGCACAATGTGTAGGGAATTCATGCTATAACTGGCAGGCACGTACACACATAGACATCAAAGGGGGCTTGAGCCCCTGCTCTTTTACCCGTCTGTAAAAAAAAGTGCCCTCTCCAGACCATGAATGCAGTTTTTACTATGGTGAAAGAAATGCAAAAATGCCTTCATTCCATGCCATACGAAGGCAGCATTCAAGAGAATTGCCTTGTCCAAAATCTCCTGAACTTGTCTTGAATGCAGCATCTTATGTTGAAAGAATTGCCCTCACTGTGTAGAAATCCATGCTGTACGCCGCATCTCCAGTATTGCCTTTTTATGCTTAGTTTAGTGTGGTATCAAGTACCGAAAATAGCCGACAACTTGGAGGTCTGCTATTTTCCATATTTCCACCAAAAGGCCCATATAGAAATGTCAGCCCCTGCCTCTCTAACATTCTCTGCACGTCCCTGATAACTGGACCAGACTGGGCTGTCATGTTGGGTTCAAGATGGAGTTCATGGCATCAAGATATTTGGACCCAAATAACTATATCTCCTCTTTATATGGTAATATAACACACTCACACTATACCACTGTCATTGTGCAGTGGCCTATCAAAAAGTCCGTCCACAGCATAATTACAGGTGATCCATCTGAACATGTTTTAAATGTTTAAAATAGATCTATTGACCTTGAAATGTATTAGAATATTTATAATACAGTATTTCATAATCATCTTTTAATAATAATCATCTTTGTTAACGAACGTGACTGTACTTATTGTTGTGTGGTGTTTATTACGGTAAGTAAGTTAAGTATATATCTGACTTTAAAATAATATTCATTTCAAAAATAGATAACTGTGTTAAAAGAGTAGGGGTGTTGTTATGGGGGTCTAAATGCATATCAGTTTGGAGGCTGTTAACATGAAAATGTTTTCAAGCATTGTACTAAAGTACAGTTTTGAGGTCTTTCTTAGCGTCTAATCCACTACCCCTCAGAGACGCATATTGTCCTTTTCACTCCTCTAAAATCATTTTACAGCTTTAGTCACAATAGCCACAGATTTATTTTAGCCCTTTCTAATCGTTTTGGCTATTTGAAAGTAGCCAGTCGACTAGATCACAACGCGTCACACCGTTAAAAGTATCATTTTGACGGCGATACTTTTGCACTTCTACTCAAGTCAAATTTTGAACACAGGCATCTTATACTTAACAGGGTTTGTTTATATTGTGATAGTGTTACTTTGAGTTAAGTACAAATCGGAGTACTTCTTCCTCCACATTGGACGGCACTCAACACAGCTACTGAGGGCAGCACATTCATTCATTCTTCTGTTTTCATTCATGTTTTCTTTTTTAAACCAACACCGTATGGGGATTTGGAACTGCAGCCTCCGTGGTGCATGTAGGATTTCTATTTTCATAGTTTTCTTTTTTCTTTTTTGCAGCTAAATGGCTGTTTTTATTCAGCAGGGCAGAAACTGCATCTCCCTCTCGTCCTCCTGGGTGTCAAGTGGAATTAATCTCACAACCGCATCAGTTGGCTCCTGTGTTTTCCTTCAGTTTTTATTTTTATTTTCTATACACAGGCCACATGGCTCAGTGGCCTGGTGGTTAGGGTGTCCCACCCTGAGAGCGGGAGGTCGGGGGTTCAATCCCGCTGCCGGGACATACTGAAGAACTGTACAAATGGTACCCAATGCCTCCCTGCTTGGCATTCAGCATCAAGGGTTGGATTGGGGGGTTAAGGCACTGCTATACTAGCATCATGTCCAGGGGATGTGCTTGCACCTCATGGGTGCCCACACCTTTTTGACTCGAGAGCTACTTTTACAATGACCAGCAACATGATAGACTTTGCCTACTTGAAAGAAAAAAATCTTCCCGTAAATGGAGGTAGTTTGATCTGCATCCCGGTGGTTTTGAGCTGGACGATGGATGGATGGATGGATGGATGGATGGATGGATGGATGGATGGACAGGGGGCTCAGGACTCGAGCCAAAACGGTAAAATATCATCGCCGTCTCATTAGCGGACTGGGGGGAGTGGAAGGGGGTTACTGACGAGCCAAATGCAACGATGCCATGTTATTTAATGTGAGGCAGTTGAGATGCAAATCAAGTGTGAGTGATATTTTTTTAGGTGAAAACAAAAATATAAATACATATTAACCAGTAAGACTCCCTAATCGGGAGATAAGCGACCGTAGGTGGCTTATCTCCACAAATAGGGCAAAAATTTGTTTTTCCCAATCTTCCTGATCCATGTTGATGACATGAGTGTAGACATGCTGTGTAGTGATATTCGTGATTTTAGGGCAAAAACTGTAGGAGCAGTGTCCAAAAATGTGTTTTAAAAATCGGCCTGAAGGTGGCGCTAGAATAGGGCCATGTGAGAAATGAGGGGTGGGGTCTCCGCGTTGCCTTGGCAGACGAATAGGTACCGGCCCCGGCTCTCCCGGACGCTCCTAGCCCGAGTTACGGCATTTTATGTGCGCTGCAGTGGCAGGGGGTCCTCCACTGGGGGCGCCACCACTTTTGCATCCGTTCTGGAGCACCAGGAGTCGGTGGTCCCCGGGAATTCCCCGTGAGCAGCCCCATTGGGGTGGTCATTTGGTCATTTTTGCACATTTGGTCATTTTTTACATCTGGGGGTCCCCCAGGGACCTGGGGGTCCCTGGGGCTGGGGGGGTCCTTGGAGGTTGTAGTTTGGCAGGCAAGGAGTGTGTGTGTAAAATCTGGCATGGATCGGGTCAACGGGTGCGGAGATATAAGCAGGGAAAAAGTGTGACGTCGACGTGTGAGCACATTTGGTCATTTTTTACATCTGGGGGTCCCCCAGGGACCTGGGGGTCCCTGGGGCTCCGGGGGTCCTTGGAGGTTGTAGTTTGGCAGTCAAGGAGTGTGTGTGCAAAATTTGCCATGGATGGGGGCAACGGTTGTGGAGATATGAGCAGGGCAACAGTGTGACTGACGGACTGACGGACTGACTGACTGACGCACAGACAGCCCGTGGAGGTTTTGGTAGTAAATGCGACCTACGGTCGCAATTAAATGAACTCATGAACGAGTCCTTGCCCGTCGAACATCATGTGCTCTGAATTATGTGCAGAGTTTGGGTTATGTGGTGTGCACAGCATAATATGAGGGATTGAATGTAGGAGTCTCAGAAGTAATGTTAGAGAACTCAGACCTATATCAGTGATCTCCAAATGTGGCCACTGTTTCAGAAAGCAGCTGTTACTATGGCGGCGACGCATGCGCAATACAGACGGTGTTGTCAGTGATGTCAGTTACTGTATATCCATATTTTCGGTGATTTTAACTCAATTTGCTGTGAGTTGCTTATTGTGTTGTTAATAAACCATTTCATTAAGACTATTCCTTTGGTTTCATTTTTACTCTATGGCAGGGTTCCCCAATAGGCGGCCCGCGGGCCATTTGCGGCCCGTGGGGGGCTACTGTCTGGCCCACACCAACCCCAGTAATATTGGTGGTATAAGAGCAGCAACAACACTAGTATATCGTTGTTGTCGGGTGGAAAATCTCCAAATTTGTACGTTCTTTAGCAAATCATACAAGGCCGTCGCACAAAAGTAGTGAAAACATCTCATCTACAAGCACACAACGCCTCGCACCGCAAGGCGCTGTGTGCTTGTAGATCGTCTGTTTTCACTAGTTAAAATAATGTTTAAAATGATGAATGCAAAACCGACAACGACGATATCTGAACTGTCGCTGGAGTAGCGGGAACGCCACTGTCGCCCCCTGCAATGTTGTGGCCCTCGGCCTGGTACCCTAGACATGATTCAGCCCTTGGAGAAAACTAATTGGGGAACCCTGCTCTATGGGTTTACAGACCTGTAAGGGCCCATTTGGTTCGTACGGATAGCTGGAGTACAGCCTGCAGTGCACAGGTGGTTTGCATTGAAGACATTTGGTCACCTTTACATTACATTGTTAGGGCGAGAAGCAACAATCTCCACCTATGTACGTACTTACATTACAAAGCGGAATGACCATATAGCCTATAGTCTGCTGTAGCTGTGGATTTGAGAGGGGGTAGGCCTGCTATATCGTGCTGTGGAAACAGGAGATATTTTGGGTGCTGGGCTGTGCGAGGCTTAGCGAGGGCATGAGGCGCGCTGCGCTGCTGGGCTGCTATGTGGAATTAGTTAGCTTTCCACCCCTACAAATCAACTTGCACTCGTTCTTTGTTCGACTTTTCTGTTCCTCTGCGAGAGTTTGGGCTGCGAAAGAGTGAGTTTACTCCTCGCCTCGAGTTCACAGAGTGTGTGTGTGTGTGTGTGCGCGTGTGCGCGTGTGCGTGTGTGCGTGTGCGTGCGTGCGTGTGTGCGCGTGCGTGCGTGCGCGTGTGTGTGTGTGTATGGCGTTTACACATGTCAGACCATATGTTGGTTTTGAGGTGTTCTCATGCCAAGTTTTTCAACCCTTTTTTTGAATATACATATTTGTTTTACTTTTTTTATTTTTTTTGTCAGATTGCAGCGTGGGTGTGGAGGTCGTGTCCGAGACAATTCTATGTGTGTGTGTGTGTGTGTGTGTGTGTGTGTGTGTGTGTGTGTGTGTGTGTGTGTGTGTGTGTGTGTGTGTGTGTGTGTGTGTGTGTGTGCGTGCGTGTGTGTGTGTGTGTGTGTACGGCCGCCAGGTGTGGCAGCTTGGAGGCGAGGAGACTCGGTGCGGCGCGGAGACAGATGAACAGGTGGCTCCCCACGCGCAGGCGTACTAGAAGAGGGAAGGTTCACAAACCAGAGTTAGAAACAGTTTGCCTGTTTCTCGTCTCTTACTTTCTGCAAGCGCTGCGAGGTGAGCTCGTACGCGCACGACCGCACGTCGACCTCGGTGCGCGTGAGCCGATTGATATCACCTAGCCCAACAATGTAGAGCGCCACCAGGTGTTGAGGGGGCGTAAACAATGCAACTCAAACACATGATCCCACACTGCAAAATGTGCAGTGTCGATTTAAAGTCACCGTGTAACTTTTTTCCAGTTACATTTTCATATAATCTTCCTCTGGTAAAACAAGTAAACATTTCACAGAAGAAACGTTTTGCCAACACTTGCTATATCCCATGTCTACTAGGCAGTATAAGCATACTTATGCCTTACATGAAAGTGAAAAACATGAGCAAACCGCAGTATTAACAGAGCCACAAGAGATGTTGCTAATAAAAGACCACTAAAGTTTATGTTACGTAGTATTGTAATGCTACACGCTATCTGTATCTATGTATACAGTAGATATATATATATATATATATATATATATATATGTCACGGTTTGATAGAGAAACAGTACGGTCGAGAAACGGAGCACTCGTCGTGCGGCACGGGGCGGAACAAGCGGTCGCCACAACAACGTCCTCCAGGCGGAGCCGCTCGATTGTCCACGACATTGCAAGCGGCGCGAAGGCCAGCGGACCTTGGTCCTGCTCTTCGCCCCCGAGCGCCGCAGGCGCGACTGGCCGCGAAGAGCGGGCCAGGGCCGCGCGGCCGGCGGAGCGCCGCGCGAGTTACGAAGCCGTGGTGAATGCAATCGTTATATTTATACCCAGGCCTGGGCAAGCCCACGATAAACACCCTGTCCAAGTGACTA
>NC_137819.1:21537657-21600157 GCF_963921795.1 Nannobrachium achirus
TCGAGTACAAAAGTATCGGTATCAAAATGCACTTGAAGTACCACAAGTAGAAAGTTGCCTACTCGTTATGCAGAATGTCCCGTTTCTCAAGTTTTCAAAATGTTTAAAATGTCTAAAAGTCTTTTGAAAATAGCATATCTACAAGCTCACAATGCGTCGCATTGCGACACATTGTGAGCTTGAAGATCGGCTATGGCCGAAATGTCAATGGGGTTGAAGTGGTGGTCATGTATGTTTTGTAATAATAGTCACAATCTACAAAGTAACTAGCAGTAACTACAGTTTTCAAATAATTGTATATGAGTAATAGTACAATATTTCCCTCTGAGATGTAGTGGAGTAGACACAAGAAAAAAGTACTGAAAATTGGAAATACTCCAGTAACTAAATGTACCTCAAAATTGTACTTAAGTACAATACTTTAACCACTATATGGTTTACCGGAGTTCCTCAGGGCTCTCTACCTAGGTCTTGTATCTCTGCTGAAAATAGGAATGTTCAAGCTCACTGCTATTTTCCTGCAAAAGTCTTCCTCACAATAAGGATGCTGGGACGCACACACACACACACACACACACACACACACACACACACACACACACACACACACACACACACACACACACACACACACACACACACACACACACTTGTGCTCATTACACACGGGTTGTGGTTGCATCCATTGCATGAAACTTGTATTATTTGCTGACTCATGTACATTTTTGCTGTCTGTCACTGTAACTGCCCAAGAATGCCTTGATTGATTGACGGCTATTAATTATTTGCTGACGAGGCTGGAACCTCGTGGCTGGAGTTGCGGTTATCATGCTGTGAATTTTAGGGCTGTTGAGGGGTAGGGCTGTTATCCACGTTTATCCACAGGTTCAAGAAGAGAGAGCTATATGTATATTCCTCAATCTCCGAATGCGATAGCGTCTGTAACTACACCTCCTGGAAGCCGAGAAAGGAAGCTGTCATCTGTTTCTCAATTACGTTCATGAAAATATTTTTGAACATATCTTTAAAACATATAATATATTTTTGAACTTCCATTTCTGCTAAGCCGCTTTCACTCGTTACATTTAGAGTAGGGTAAATTGATGGGATTGCCATGACGAAATGGAAGCGTGAGGTATTCATGGGTTTCATTTGTAGTCCTACAGCGGCCATGTTGAGGACCAACACAGGTGTTCTGATTGACATAGAACATTTAGTTCTATGCCAATCAGACAATTGAAACACCCTATGTTGGTCCCCAACATGGACGGTGTAGGACTACAAATGAAACCCAAGAATTGGGCATAGCAGTGGGCAAGGTTTTCTGGTTAGTGAATTTTGATTATCGCGATGATATCGTATAAATCAATTTTTGGTCACAATAATCGTGACATGAAATGTCATCCCTATACGCTCCGTCCCAGGCTGCTGAACGAGGGCGAGAAGCGTCCGTTCGTGGAGGAGGCGGAGCGGCTGCGGGTGCAGCACAAGAAGGACCACCCAGACTACAAGTACCAGCCCCGCCGCCGCAAGAGCCTGAAGGGCGGCCAGGGCGAGGCGGAGGAGGACGGCGACACCACGGCCACGCACGTCAGCATCTCCCCCAGCGCCATCTTCAAGGCCCTGCAGCGCGCCGACGCCTCCCCCAGCTCCAGCATGAGCGACGTGCACTCGCCGGGAGAGCACACAGGTGTGTGTGTGTGTGTGTGTGTGTGCGCGCGTGCGTCTGAGTGTGCGTGTGTGTGTGTGATTGAATGGGGGGAGAGGCAAAGTGAGTCCGAGAGAGATAAGGGGGATAGAGGCTATGCGCATGCATGAAGTGAATGGCAAATCAAGTGGCAAATCGAGTGTTAAAGTGAGCGGCAAAGTGACTTTAACGTTGTTTAATGCAATCAGATAGGACTATTTTGCCACTCAGTAGGTGTTCTATCATAACTTCCGGGTATGATGATGATGTCACGCGCATTACCTCTATATTGGCCTTAGATCAGTGGCATTTCGGGTTTATGATCCAGTTGCCTCCCATCTGTCATTGCATCTCCCTTTCACCCTCATATACAATATTTTATCTTCCCTTGCTTTATTTTACGTGAAATTCAAGAGCTCGGATTCAACTCTTCAAGTAGAAAATGAACAGGTGGGCGCTCGTGTGGCACAGAGAGTAGGAGAGTCTAGGGGTTTAGAATCCACTGCGGTGCATCCAGTTTGCCGATCGCACACAATTGGCCACGCTAGGGGAGAGGCCGGGCGGAGAGGGTGAAATTAGTCAATTCACATACTCCTTCAGGGTGGGGTGGAGCCTCAGCGGAAGTTGCTGAATCCTCCCAGTTGGGGCTCCTCACCGGCAGGGGGGAATTGGCATAGTGATTAATGGGAAGAAAAATGGGGTAAAAAAAGAATGGCTATTCAAAATGTATAAGAAAATTAACAACCCAGTCTTACTCTACCATCTCTACCACCTCTCTCTCACTCTCCCCCTCCCCTCAGGCTCCCAAGGACCCCCGACGCCTCCCGCCACCCCCAAGACGGACGCGGTGGGCTCCGTGAAGCTGGACCTGAAGCGCGAGGCGGGCGGGGCGTGCGGTGGAGGAGGGGGCGGAGTCACTCTGGTGCGCTCGCCGGCCGAGGCCGGCTGCCCCACCTCCTCCTCCTCCGCCTCCTCCCTCCCTCGCCAGCTCAACATCGACTTCGGCGACGTGGACATCGGCGAGCTGAGCTCCGACGTCATCTCACACATCGAGCAGTTCGACGTCAACGAGTTCGACCAGTACCTGCCGCCCAACGGGCCGCACCCGCTGGCCTACACCGCCAGCTACAGCATCAGCACCATGGCGGCGGGGGGCAACGCTCTCGGCCCACAGGTAAGGTTTACATGATGGAATACTTATCGCAAATAATTTGCGATTAAAGATTTGATTGTGTTTTTGTCGTTGACAATTACATTTGTGATTGGCTTGTAGGCTTTGAAGTTGCACATGGCAGATATATGACACATAAACCTAAATATACAAGGAAATCACTGACATTTTTGACAACTTTATACTTAAAAAAGAACATTGATAGTGGAAATGGCCGATCTACAAGTTCACAACGCGTCACATTTTTTAACATTTTTGAAAATATATCAACATGGAAATGATTATGATGATTGTGACAAAATGATTGCGATTATGTCAAATAATTGCGAAAGTAATAAGTAATAACACAAGTATTTTCAGCTTTAGCTCTATCTCAGGTACGACTAATATGCACAGTTTGTACACAGTAATGGTAAATGCTGTTTGCTTCAGTTAACTCTTAAAAGGGGGAATCCATAACAACTGAAATCAATAAGCAGAATCAAAATGAATGAACTCCTAACGACGCCCATCCCTGCCTAGAGCTGTCACGATTACAAATTTAAATTGACGATTAATTGTCACACAAATAATTTGCGATTAACGATTTAATTGTGTTTTTGGCATTGAAGACTAGAACATATGAATACAAATTGAATTTCTGTTTGCCATTTAGGCTTCATAATCACAAACTGCACAGGGCAGATTACTGACATATTTAATCATTTTATACTTATAATAAAAACTGAAATAGCTGATGTACAAGCTAAGCTTGTAGATCTGCTATTTTTCCCATTTTTCAACATGGAAGCGATTGTGACGATTATGTGAAATAATTGTGATTATGTCTAATAATTGCGATTAGACAACTATTATTATGTAATAATTGTGACACGCCCCTCCCTGCCGGCAGGCTTGGCTCCCTAAGAACCACACCCAGCAGCAGCAGAACCACACCCTGACCAGCCTGGGCGGAGCCTCTGGCTCGGAGGCGGGGCCCAGGACCCACATCAAGACGGAGCAGCTGAGCCCCAGCCGCTACGGCGAGCAGCCGCACGCCTCCTCCCCACAGCACGCTCCCTACTCCGCCTCCTTCAACCTCCACTCCTCCCACTACAGCCCCGCCTCCTCCTCCTCAAGCTCCTCCTCCTCCTCGTCTACGTACCCGCCCGCCATCGCCGTCTCCCGGCCGCAGTACGAGTACTCCGACCACCAGGGCGGCGGCACCCCGGGCGCCTCCTCCTACTATGGCCAGGGGCTGTACTCAGCGTCGTTCGGCGGCTACATGGGGAGCCCCGCCTCCCAGAGGCCCATGTACACGCCCATCGCCGACACCACGGGCGTCCCGTCTGTGTCGCCGAGCGGCCACAGCCCGCCGCAGCACTGGGAGCAGCCGCCCGTCTACACCCAGCTCACCAGGCCGTGAGGGACCCGGAAACCGTTGTTGGGGGGTTGGGAGCCATTTGTGGGTCGCGGACACAATTTTTATGGGTCCCTTATTTTTTTTTCCCGTTTCCTACGTTTTGTTTTTAATTATTTATTTCAGATATTTTAAAAAAAATACCCCCAAAAAAACAACACATTTGCATGTATAAAAAACATATATATTTTTTTTTAAGTAATTTCATGAATAAATAAAAGAAAATAAATTAGGAAACAAATGTTTCAGAAGTAGTGAACATAGCCGATCTACAAGCTCAGAATGTGGAGCGATGCGAAGCATTCTGAGCTTTTGATCAGCTATTTTCACTAGTCTGTGTCACAGGCAAATGTCTAATTTCTCTTTTGGGTCTCGAGCTAAAAAAGTTTGGGAACCACTGTCCTACAACACCGATTTCCATTGTTTTGTACGCTTTTTCTTTGTCTTTATTTGATTGGATTCTTTCTTATTTTTTAACCTCTTTAAAGTCATAATGGGTAAAATTCATTTCAGTAGTGTTTTTGGCAACACCTCTGGTAGCTCTGTTGTCATTGCGGCGTTTGTAAATACATTAGTACTGCTCCAAAGATATTGCTGCATGGTCCTAGCGCCGGAGAATATGTAGGAACGCAAAAGTATCAGAAATGGTATTTATTAACAAAAAAAGTTTCGATTTATGTAGGATGTGTTTTGTGTAAAAGGTTTCACAGTATGTCTTAAAAGCCAGCCTAGTTGTGCACATGTAATGCAACTGAAATGCAGGTGGGCAACTAAAGTATAAAACAAGCGAAAACCTTTGAATAAATACAGTTACACACAAGCGCCTACGTACGTGCACTATGCACACATATCCATGCACACATTCCAAGGCTGAATCGGACACTTGAATTGAAAACTGAAGAAGAAGAAGGGAAGGGGAAGTCAGAAGGGTCGGGACTCGTGATTGGCTCACGCCGTGCCTTATTGTGTTATATCAGAAACATATCTATTTTTTAGAAAAGTCATTACAGATGTTAAAAGAATCCTCTGTGAGGACTTATTGATTGTTTTGATTTTAATAGTTGATATTGCATTAGGTACCATGTTTTCATTATTATTATTATTATTATTATTTCTGTTTTTGTTTATAATCCAGGGTTTGGGAGTGAGAGGTTCTGTTTGTTAGTTATTTGTACTTGTAGATATTGGTTGGGAGGGCCAGATCACCGGTGAGCGGTAGGAAATTCTCTGGTGGAATTTTGTACTGGCGAGATTCTCACATTTAGTTTGTTGTTGTGTTTGCTTTGTCCCGTTACTGTCGGGTAGAAACCTTGTGTCAACGTATTTCTTTTGTTCTCCATAAATGAATGCCTTACCCGCAAAAGCATAACAAATAGACAATCCACAAACTCATAAAAGTATCGCAATGCGTTGCTCTGGTGTTTTAGAAGACTTTTACAAGTGACAGTTGTGAAGTGTGTCTGAGGGTTTTATAGATATTAATCAAATGAAAGGTATTAGCAAGAGCTTGTGACTAAATAATAACTGCATTGGATCTATCTGACACAAGTCTTCCACCTGACAGTAACTCTTTCGGCAACATTCCATGCCATTTGAGGTGCATTATTTCTATTTATGCTGTATGCAAATGCGTTTCTTTTTCCCCCCCTCCTTCATTTGATGTAGATTTGTCCAGTTCTCACATGTTGTTAAGAAAAGTTATGTAATAATAATTATAATTATTCTGTTTGGCTAGATTAGAGAACTGCGGGATTATAGCGTGTTAGTGTGTGTGTGTGTGTGTGTGTGTGTGTGTGTGTGTGTGTGTGTGTGTGTGTGTGTGTGTGTGTGTGTGTGTGTCCGATGTTTCCTGTTGAGATTGGCACATTTCACCCAGGTTTTTTTCCTTTCACTCACGTCACTTTGTCTGCTGACCTCACTCAGCAATAAAATAAACAGAAAATAAAAATAAAACAATTCACAGGAGGCAAGCAGTGGTCACCCCATGATGTGCACTGCAATGTAGTTTCAAATGCACCGCTTATTTGAGAGTAAAAAAAGAAAAAAGACCTGTGTGACATGTGTGATCTTGGCAGGTCGCCCCAGGAAATGTGCCAATCTCAACGGGAAACAACGGTATGCGGGGGTGTGTGCACGTGTCTCTGTGTCTGTGTGCTTGCAATATGTGTGTGTGTGTGTGTGTGTGTGTGTGTGTGTGTGTGTGCGCGTGTGTGTGTGTGTGTGTGTGTGTGTGTGTGTGTGTGTGTGTGTGTGCGTGTGCGTGTGATTCCTCACTTTGATGGCATGTGTCTGACAGCAACAGGAAGTCACCTTTGACCCCTGGGGGGGGGGGGGGAGACACATGCTGGCTGTCTTTTCCACCCTCACCCGGCCCCATTCCATGTGTCTCCATCACTTTGAAAACCTTTAATTTATTTATGAGCTCTGTTTATTTCATAATGTCTAAAGTAATTATTTTTTTGCGTAAGTATTCTTATAACTAATAAATTGTATTTATATTATTTGTATTCATGTCGCATTTGTGTTCTCTTTTGTGGAGTCTCGTCTTGCTGCCGAGATTCTTTGTGAATTTACTTTTTTGAATTTTGTCTCAGCTACCCCTGTTACTGAACAAACACTAATATAGCAATGATATGAACATAGAGATACGTAACTATAGTAAGCCGCCTCAGGGGGACAAGCAACCGCGAGGTCGCGCCATGTCTTGGCCATCTGGCCAGTGATGTATATTGGTTGGTTAGATTAGACTACAGACAGGGATCTCCATGTATGGGCATAAAAGGGATTGTATGTATGATGTCAGATGTCATAGACGTATTCATTGAGAAACTTCAGCTCAGAATAACCATTTACCATTTATTGCAATGATATTGCATTCAGTTTGGCGGTGTAAAGGTGGTTGCACACTGCTGCGTTTTTCGGGCCGAATATCGGAGTGAATTTCGGAGCACGCAAATAAAAAAATCAACCTCACGTTATGTCAGTCACGTTTGCACACTGCCTCCCGTTTCGCGCTCCACTCAGTCCCTTGCTCTCTCTATCTCTCTCTCTCTCCTTGCCCTGAAAAACGCATTTCGCAACGAAAAACGCAGCAGTGTGCAACCAGCTTAACTCTGCTCATGTGATATAACAGTTTTATCGGTGTACCCATATCCTAACACAGAATCTGATATCACAAACCCCTAGAGCAAAGCATAACATAACATAACATAACATTATATGCACATAACACTGAACCTTCAGTAGAATGATGTAATATATCACATATCATAATCAATCCATAGAAAGACAATACAATCCACAATCAAGCATTAACAAATGGAACTACATCTATGCATAAAGGGAGGAGGCCGGGGAGGGTGGAGGGATTTTGCCTGAGATGCACTGTGGGTAAGAGGGCGTCTACAAGTTAGTTTGTAGCAACAGACTGCATTTGTGGGAGTATGAATTAATTAAGTTGTTAGCGAATGAATGAGGGGGGATCCATGGATAGCATGTTAACTTTCTGCCTTTGTCTACATGAACTAACGCTGCACTGAATTTATAAGCACATCATGCGTCCCTGGTTATATTCTAATATATACTGTATATTATGAAAATACTTGAGGTTTGAGAGAGCCTGGAAGTGAAAAAGTGATAGAAGATGGATAGGGCGTGCATGTGTGTGCGCGTGCATGTGAGATTTGAATGCAGGACTTTTGATAAAGTCCAAAGTTTGAATACCTCTCACACCACTGCGAGACAGTGTGTGTGTGTGTGTGTGTGTGTGTATGTGTGCGTGCGTGCGTGTGTGCGTGCGTGCGTGCGTGCGCGCGTGCGTGCGTGCATGTGTGTGCGTGCTGTACCACACACTCACAGAGCGCATACCACAGCGACCACATTATGTCTCACACGGACTGATATTAAAACCCAAACATCGTGCACAGCACAGACCTCCATGCCTCCCACCTCCTCAAGATGCTGCAGAGACCAGAGAGACGTGGCGAGAGCAGATGGCCAAGAGAGATCTGGAACCAGCCAATCATCCCTCTGATTGTGTGCGTGCGTGCGTGTGCCTGCGTGCGTGCGTGCGGGCGTGTGTGTGTGTGTGTGCGCAGAGAGAGACAGAATACTGTGTGCAAGAGTGTGTGTATGCTGCTGTGTCTTGGCATCTGATTACATGTGTGCTTGTATACGGTATGTGCACGCCTGTCCTTTTGCCTCTATGTCTGTGTTTGAGTGTGTGTTTGAGTGTGTGTGCGTGTGTGCGTGCGTGTGTGTGTGTGTTGTTCCTTGGACACAGATGACAAAATACTCCAATATTTGTCTGAGATAGAGAGACAGACGCAGACAGACAGACAGACAGACAGACAGACAGACAGACAGACAGACAGACAGACAGACAGACAGAGAGAGAGAGAGAGAGAGAGAGAGAGAGAGAGAGAGAGTGAGAGAAAGAGAGAGAGTGAGAGTCTTAAAGTCTTAGAGACCAGGGTCTAGTTTCACAGCCCTCAATCCACCTTGAGCCCCTGCATAGAGCAGACTAAACAACAAGCCAAGACCTCCCCCCCCCCCCCCCCCCCAACATCTCAGCCAACAGACGCATTACTTGCCGATGACCCTGGCCCGCCGCCAAGACCCCCCCCAGCCTCTTCAGCCAATCCACACGCTGCTTACTGACTGACGACCCCTGGCGCAGGTCACACCGTACTGAGCATGTGGCGTTCAGCGCAGACAGTCATCAGGCCAGATACACGCAGACGCAGAGCCTGCTTGCACGGAGACGACCGCTTGAACTACAGCATGCCTCTTCTGGGGGTAACATCCTCCAAAAAGAAATAGCAGATCTACAAGCTCATTGAGTCATTGATTCTTAGGGGGGCACGGTGGTGCCGTCTGTCGCCTCACAGTGAGAAGGTCGTGGGTTTGATTCCCAGCATGCAGTAATACTGGTCTCTGATGGAAGGGAATAACGTGTTCCTTCTACGTGCTACAGTACGTCCTACTGTGGAAGCCCCTGTCAGGTTATTAGAAGCGGCCTGCTCACTCCTCATGCACTGAAGGAAGCATGAGCACAGTTCGGGGTCCTCCCCAGGTTGGCAGAGGGAGAGCAGCGCCAAGGATTACAGTTTAGGTAATTGGCACTGGGTGAAACATGGGTTAAAAGAGAATCATTCTTTCTTTTGTCTAAAGGGGAGCACACACTGGACGCGGCCGGCTGCGCAGCGTCGCGGTATTGACGCACGTGAAGTGCCGCGTGGTAAGCCCAACTGGATGCGGCGCGCTGCCACACAGCACATCCATTTTCCCCAGTGGGGAGAACCATTGGAGAACATGTTCACCGCGCGGCAACGCTGGAAAAATAGAACAACAGCGTATTGGCGCGGCAGGCGAGGAGGCAGACCCGCGTCTGATGCCGCCGGTGTGGGTTAGTTCATTGAAAATAATGGGGCTGTATGTTTTGACGCGTCACTTCCGTGCCGCCTTCGCGTCGCCTCCGCGTCCGGTGTGTGTTCACCTTAAGTATGATATTGTCTCTTTTGGGTGGAACCTCATGTCTTCCTTACTTTTCAGGATTCAGCAGATCGACAAGCTCGAACCGTGTCGTTTTGCGCTGTGTTTCAAGCTTGTAGATCTGCTACTTTTGATACTTTAGTTTGACGCTGTAATGTTAGTGTGATCAAGTATGGGCATTCATTTACAAAACAAACCCACAAAAAGTTAAAATATGTTGAATATGTTGAAGTTTCTGCCCTATAGCAACGAGTAAGTATAAAGTATATTAAAAAAAATCGAAATACCCAATTCGAGTCAAATTGCACTTCAGCCAAGTACTTGAGTAATTGTACTTAGTTATTTTCCACCGCATGCATCTCACTTTCTTGTAGTTTTTTTCCAGTCGATACGTGACTAGTCATCCGTCCACAGCTTCCTTGACGGCTTTCCATCACGTGAGGCTGTGTGGTCTGACGGTCAGTGTTTATACTGAGATGTAATGATGACAAACAGAGACGCGTTTTACTGGAAGTAGTGGAAGACGAGGTACCCTGATTTAACCACTTAAACCCTCTGTTCTGAGCTGAGCGGTATAACTGTACTTGGACTGTTATATTTTCTCCAGCCATATAGCCTACCTATGTTTCCTGTTGAGATTGGCTCATTTCACCCAGGTTTTTTTTTCCTCTCACTCACGTCACTGTGTCTGCTGACCTCACTCAGCAACAAAATAAACAGAAAATAAACAAAAACTAAAATAAAACAATGCACAGGAGGCAAGCAGTGATCACCCCATGATGTGCACTGCAATGTAGTTTCAAATGCACCGCTTATTTGAGAGTAAAAAAGAAAAAAAAGACCTGTGTGACATGATGACGTGATCTTGGCAGGTTGCCCCAGGAAATGTGCCAATCTCAACAGGAAACAACGGTACAAGCCATATATTGCTTGTACTGTACAGATGTGCCATTTCAAAACTTCACACGTCCTGCTATTGGCGAGACAGTAGATTTCCAGTGGATTGGCAGAACACTGAGCTTGTAGATCAGCTATTTGTGCTATGGCCTTCTCGGGCTTCGAAGTTTAAATCTACCGACTGTATGAAGGTGGATTCTGCTTCTCAATGGGAATGGAGTGGTTTCTTGCCATTTGCCATTTTGGGTATGCGGCCAGGTCTAGGCATGGCTCAGGGAGGAGGACGCCCCTGCCATGCATAGTCCACTATGGGCATCCTAGGGGTGCGATAGGCCTAGTGGTGTGCGTGCGTGTGTGTGCGTGTGTGTGTGTGTGTGTGTGTGTGTGTGTGTGTGTGTGTGTGTGTGTGTGTGTGTGTGTGTGTGTGATCCATATGATGAAACTCATATTTGTATTATTAGATGTATGCTCTAATGTAATGTATTCTTGTGTTTGCTGGACTCTTGGAAGAGTAGCCGATGGCTAAAAGAGATCCAAATAAAAATCTAATCAAATCAAATCAAATTTGCAGATTTCTGGCAAAAGAAGAAGAAACTTGTGGTAAAAAGCAGTAAAGCCTGAAGACTTGAAATGGCACATCTGTTGCTACAAGCCATGTAGTAAATAATAGTCATATAGTAAATAAATCAAGTGAGTAAGTGAAGTAAAAACCTCTAAATTGTACTTAAGTAGATGTACTTGAATAAATATTTCCTACCACCGGCCAATGTTTACACTGAGTTGTCATGGCGACAATAGGAAAGAGGTGTTTTACTGGAAGTATACTAGCGGGGTTGGGGGGGGGGGGGGGGGGGGGGGGGGTAGTAATTATTGTAACCCAAGAAGTCAGTGTGGGTTGAAGGTCGAAGTTAGCATATATACGGTAGCACATTCATTCCATCTAAAGTGTGTGTGTGTGCGTGCGTGCGTGCGTGCGTGCGTGCGTGCGTGCGTGCGTGTGTGCGCGCGTGCGTGCATGTGTGCGTGCGTCCGTGCGTGTCGCTACAGTTCCATATGAATGCATCAGTCATGTTGAATCAGTTCTATTAGAGCTATAATACAAACCATACTGTAACCTGTCGACCCCAACGTATAACACCCTGAACAACCCACCACGGCATTCTGTATCATGCTGTCTGTCTCCCTATACACTGTCTGTCTCTCAGCTGTCCTATGTCTGTCTCTCCTACACTTTTTCACTCTCAGCTGTCCTACTGTCTTCCTCTCCTCCTGTCTCCCTGTCAGCTGTCCTACTGTTTGTCTCTCCTACTGTCTCCCTCGCAGTTGTCCTATTTTACAATTCCTAGCTTTCCTATTGTCGGTCTCTCCTACTGTCTCTCTCTAAGCTGTCCTACTGTCTGTCTCTCCTACGCTGTCTCCCTCTCTTAGCTGTCCTACTGGTAGATGCGAGGGAGACGGTCCAGGTGAGACAGACAGTAGGAAAGCTGAGAGGGAGACAGCGTCATATAGGAGAGACAGACAGTATATAGGAAAGCTGAGAGGTAGACTGCGACAGCGTCATATATAGGATAGACAGACAGTAGGAAAGCTGAGATGGAGACAGCGTTATATAGAGACAGACAGGAAGGTTGAGAGGGAGACACAGTTATAGAGACAGTAACAGACAGTAGGAAAGCTGAGAGGGAGACAGCGTCATATAGGAGAGACAGACAGTAGGAAAGCTGAGAGGGAGGAGTGTGTGGTCAGTCAACGCTATACCGTATATCGAAACCACTGGTGTTTCCAGTTATGGGTAGAGTCAGATAGAATCAACCAGGGTAAGTTGACTAACCAGCGCCACATGCAATTTAATCCCAAAATACACACGTCAAAATAATGTAAGCACTGTTTCCTCGTGGCTATAGCTTGAACTGCTGCAGGTTTATTTATGTGTGTGTGTGTGCGTGCGTGCGTGTGTGTGTCCTGTTAGATTGAGTTGCATGTACGGTACAATGGGCAGTGTACATGCACACACACATGCGTGAGCACAGGAACATGCATATTGTCACTGTCGGGCAGAAACCTTGTATCTCCATCAGGTTTCAAATTTGTTCGTTTTCTTCACAAAGTAAAGCCCTGCTTCATCATGCAAGGCTGTCGCACAAAAGTAGTGAAAACAGCAGATCTACAAGCACACAACGTCTCGCGGTGCGAGGCGTTGTGTGCTTGTAGATCTGCAGTTTTCACTTGTTTAAATCATTTTTAAAATGATAAATACAAAGCGAACGGTTTTGGACCTACAAGGTCTCCACCCGACAACGATGATATACAGCCAGCCAACAGAGAGGTAAAACTAGACCAGGTCACCTGGTCGTGCCAGACCCGCAATGAAAACTAGTATGGCACTGAACTAACACATGAACACACAGGATTTTATAGTCTCAGCAACAAAGCGTAGTGAGCTTGTAGATCGACTGTTTTGACTAGTATGGCACTGAACTAACACATGAACACACAGGATTGTATAGGCTGAGCAGCTGGAAATGTTTGTGAGCTTGTAGATGGGCTGAGGAATTTATAGTGTCAGCAGCTCGTCAGCCAACTCAACTCAGCTGGACCTGTACAGGTGACGGCACTCAAGGCAATCAGCCGAGCAAGGGAAGGGAGGGGCAGATGAGCAGGCACACTGAGGAAAAGAGGGACAGGCACACTGAGGAAAAGAGGGACCGACAGACCGACAGACCGACCGACAGACCGACCGACAAAGCCTTATGTAGGCCGACCCCCTGGGTCTGGCAACTAGAAGCAATGTAGTTCTCCGCCAGGTCAGGTAGGTCATTGTGGCCTCCTGGTGGCGCTATAATAGGCTAATGTAAAAAGGGTGCCATGTCTTCATGGGCCTTTCACAGCAATCGGACACTGCATGCATGATTTAAGGCATTTTGTTCCAAAAATATGTTTAGTAAAAGTCGACCTGCTGGTGGCGTTATAACAGGCAGATGTGAAAAGGGTGGCATTTGTTCCTAGTGGGAATGTGCGTGCAAAGTTTCATGGAAATTGCAGGTTGAGTTGAGGCATTTTGTCAAAAACAGACCAATCCTGCAAACTTTGGGAGCCAATGTTAGCCAATTGGGATCGAATATGAAATATCAGACAAAATCCGTCTTCATCACATGCCTATACCTACTGATTTGCGGATATTTGGATACAATATGAAGGAGTAATATCAAACAATATGTTTTACATAAGTCGGCCTCCTGGTGGCGTTATAAAAGGCAGATGTGAAAAATGCAGGTCCAAGGTTTTTCCTTGGCCTCTAGAGAGTGTGCATACATGTGTTACAATGATCGGTGGAGTTATAGGTAAAAACACAAATCTCCACCATGAGACTGATTTAAAAAAAGTAAGTGGCGTTTCTTCCTCTGACTATTGGGAATGTGCATGCACAATTTCATCAAAATTGCATTCTGCAGTGTTCAGGATTTGAGTCATTTTGCTGATTTTTTTTTGTTAGCCAATCAGGATGGAATATGGAAAATCTGACAAATTCATGTTGATCACATGACTGTAGTGTAGAGATACTGTCAACCGATTTGCATTATCTTTGGACAAAATCTGTAGGAAAATGTTTTCTTTTTTTTTGTTGCAAAAAGCGACCTCATGGTGCAGGGCGAAACATGTAAGGCAGAGATTCTGAAGTGGCATCCAGGGAGTGTGTGCAGTTTGGCAGCGACCGGGCCAACGGTGCCGGAGATTAGCTGGTAACAGACAGACGGACACACACAGACTGACAGACAGATGGACGGACGGACGGACGGACGGACGGACAGACAGACACACACGCATGAACGGACAGGGGGCAAAACACATAGTCTCAGCTATGCCTTTTGGCCTGGCGGAGAGAATGAATGAGGGAGGAGAGAGAGAGAGAGAGCGAGAGAGAGGGAGAGAGAGACAGAGAGAGAGAGACCCTGTCTCGACCGAGCACTTCACATCAGGGGTGAATTGTATAATTAACCTGACTGGTTTACAGGCCTGTCTCCTGTCACACACACACACACACACACACACACACACACACACACGCACACACGCACACACGCACACACGCACACATGCACACACACAGCTTCCTGCGAACATCTGCTTTAGATTGTGATTGTATCAGAGACGATGGCAAAACAGCAGCATGCACACACACACACACACACACACACACACACACACACACACACACACACACACACACACCCCACCCACCCACCCCACACACACACACCCTCTTTACCACATCGATCATTTTTGAGAACATAAGTGATTAATTTCGGGTCGTCCTCAGAAAGCCCACAATGTTTTTATTTAATGATACCCCTGGTGAGTAACTCAAGTCAGCTCACAAGCCAAGCGGCAACACACACACACACACACACACACGCACGCACGTACGCACGTACGCACGCACGCACGCACGCACGCATGCACACACACACACGCATGCACGCATGCACGCACAGTTCAATCCACATAAACACTCAACAGTCAACCTAACGGAATTTGGCCAGGTCCAATACCAGAAGTGTAGTGTGTATCAGACGATATTTGCAGTTTTCGGTCAATATCGGTATTGGCAAATAAAGCTGACATTAACCGATGGCATATGCATCTGTTGTTGCGTAAATAAGCGTAACCTTTGCGCTGGCTATGTTTGTGTACTGTATGTGTTATCTGCAGCCTACCAAGCTGTAGATTCTGAACAAATCTATCTATAAATTTGCCAAATCTACGTGCCGGGTATGCACCTAGCCAATCAGAGAGGGGGATATCAGTATCGGACCGCACCCTGGCCACAATAGGCGATGTAAATGGCATGAACCCGTAGACACGGGAAGGAAGTGCTGCGGTTAACGGAAGTTAAGTCATGCGTTGCAGTCTGTTAACATACGCTAGCGAAAAAAACCTGAATAGATTGTAGCTCTTAATAGGTGTCCTTTGTCAGAATCCATGTTTTTGTTTGGATATTGTTTACTACGAGCGCAACCGAAGTGTTGGGAGAAGTAGAACAGTTTTTTTCCGCCAGCGGGGAATACACCACACTTTGAAAACATCCGGTGAAATTCTCCCGGCGGAAGTAGCACCGTTCTTTATGCCGTTTCAGCCTATGGTCGTAAATCAGGCTTTTCTCTTCGCAGATGAGTAAGCCTGGCTACAACAAGGCTAATCGGACCGATATTTCTGACCAAACTTCCATATCGGTGCATCCCTATTAAAAAAGACATGTAGTCCTATAGCAAAGGAACGTTTTTTGGACATAAAGCGTTTCCGCCCGATAGCAGCAAGGGTCTGTGATGTATTTGCAGAGTGCATGTGAGGATCTCTCAGTGCGTCTGGGTCTCACAGAGGTGCTAACTGGACCCCGGGCTTTGTGTGGGTGTTTCATTACCAGGCCACTGAGGCCAGCTCTTTGTTGGGTTTGTTATGTTTGCCGTTAGCAGCCGGCAACAGACCAGATATACTACATAGGACTGTACCTGCAAACACACATATATATCTCACTGCACTCTGCTACTGTGTGTTCATTTCAGCACATGTGTGTGTGTGTGTGTGTGTGTGTGTGTGTGTGTGTGTGCGTGCGTGCGTGCGTGCGTGCGTGCGTGTGTGTGTGTGTATGTGTAAAACACAGCTGTATCTCTCATTACACGTCACATAAAATCTGACCTTTGTCTAGCTGCTGATTTTACTGCAACACATCCATGTCAGAGCATGTGTGTGTGTGTGTGTGTGTGTGTGTGTGTGTGTGTGTGTGTGTGTGTGTGTGTGTGTGTGTGTGTGTGTGTGTGTGTGTGTGTGTGCTCGTGTGCATGTGCCTGTGTGTGTGCGTGCGTGCGTGAGTGTGTGTGCGTGTGTGTGTATGCATGCATGTGCGTGTGTGTGAATTGCTTGTCAGTTGAGTGCTTAATTCTAAGGCATAAATTAAGTCAATGTTATTTATGAAGCACCTTTGGAAACAAGACTTACAGGGGGCTGTTCAATGAAAACACTGCATGAATATGAATAAAACAGAACGTTAAAAACAGAATAAGAATGATTTAAAGACATTAAAACTGCACGCACACACGTTACAAGACAAAGTGCTTTTGCAACAAATGAGTTTTTAACAGCTTTTATAGTAACTGCTGACTGTTGTGTTTTTGTAACTAAAGGGGAGACCGTTCCAGAGAGTGTTTTGTGTTTTAATGCTAGATTTGGGGAGAGCCACTGTCCAGGGGACATCATAACTCATTATGTCAAGTGGGGCCAATGCTTGAGACAATTCTCAACCCATTCTTCTCACTCCCAACGCATCATATTTTGTAGCTCTGTCAGTAGCCCTAAAATTTCCACGTTTGCAACATGACGGATTAACTCCTGTGACATTGAAATAACCAAACCATAACCCTAACCTCACCAGAACTACGTACTAATATGGTTTTACCACAAAACAAGGATCTACCCAAACTGGTCCTTAAAAGGACTGCTCTCCTTTTATCTGGCACACAATTGTAACATTGGGATGGGCCTGGCCTTAGCAAATAAATAGTGTAGTGCAATGTTTCAGTCTACAATATCTGATCGCTGATGAAGGTATTAAAACATATTAAACAACTTGTTTGCTATAAGCGAAGATAGTGTCCAGTAGCAACATCTTCTCTATACCCTTTTTTCACAAAATAATGAGCATTACTTCCTTCCCTGTAGCCTATATAGCCTATAGCTACATAAACCATAACTAGTCAGGGAATTAAGCTCCCTTCCTGAACTTAACGTCGCAAAAATACCCTTAATGCTAACCATAACATCACAAACTTAACCTAACCTTAACCCTAACCTTAACCAAAAAATAAATAATAAAGAAAAAAGAAACCTATGCCTAACCTTAAGCTCACATTAACGTAACCTTGGTCACGTCATGACACGTATTTGAAGCTCTACCCATATCCTATTGTTGAAGACATGATTCCTACATCGACTGCTTTTAAACATATAGTGAGCTACAAATGATGAAAGTCGAGATTTGTACAAATTAAAGTTAAAAACTAAACTAGTAACAACTACAAGTAACCAACACAAGTTACCTTTTATGCAGTAACTGCACTTTATGAGAGCAGTAACCCATGCAAAGTAACTTGTCCCAACACTGGTGATTGACAGCAGTTCATCTTCTAGCAGTACTCTGACAGCAACACCTCACTGTACTGTAGTTCAGCTGAGGACAGGAATGACAGGAACCCTGCCAGAAGCTCTCCTTCAGGACCTCTCTGGTTGCTTCATTCCTGCTCGCTTGGAGCAGTGGTGGAAATAGTATTCACATTTATTACTTTAGTAAAAGTGTCAATAATATGTCATGAAATAGTCTGTTACAATTGAAAGTTGTGAATTCAAAATTGAGTTGAGTAAAAGTATAAAAGTAATGGCAACAAAATGTACGTATAAAGTACGAAAAATGGAAGTACTCAAATGAATAAAAGCAGATCTACAAGCTCACAGTTTGTAGATTTTCAAATTGCTGAGATGTATGTATGTACGCCTAGGGTTGAAGTGGTTAAAGAATGTTTTGTAATATCAAAATCTACAAAGTAACTAGTAACCCAAGTTTTTGAATACATGTAGCGGAGTAAAAGTATAATATTTGGATCCGAGATGTGGAGTTGAAGTACAGAAAATTGGAAATACGCAAGTCAAGTACAAAAACCTCACAATTGTACTTAAACATTATTAAATCTACTTGGTTACTTTCCTTCAGGTCTGGTTGCTTCATTCCTGCTTGCTTGGAGTATTATTGGACGGCCGTTGGGTTGTGTTGTGGTTTGATCGTGCGCTGTCTGATGATGATGATGTATGAGTACTGAGCAGAGAACAGCCGCACGCTGCCAAGAAAGATGTGGGATCAACACACTGCTGTCTCTCTGTGTGAGTTCTGACCAGCGGGGGAAGGAAGAAGTTCTCAGCCTTTTGTCGACTGAAAACTAGACAAAGAGTGTTCATTGACTACCTGTTTTCTTTCGCAAACAAAAAGAAATACTAGATGAAAACTAAGCTATGATGACACAAATTATGGCTAAATATATTTACAATCTGGTCAACAAATATAAAGTAGACTACAATTTGGCAGGGACTATTGGAGAAGACATCAAGTAGAACTAAGACCGTACTCCGAAAATAGCCAACTATTTGTCGTCTATTTTCAGTAGCCTACAAATCAGGCAAATTAGGACGCCATCAAGGAATGCTAAAATATTTCTTTTGTTGACTAAATCAACTGTAGATTTAGTCACCTATTTAGTTGACTAAATACAATAGTTGCCTCTGATGTGTATAGTAGAAGTTTCAGGAAAGTAAACCACAAAAATGTAAGCACTCAAGTAAAGTAATGTACCTCAAAATTGTACTTGAAGGTCTGGTGACATGGCCAAAACAGCTAATTATTGCTATCAAATTAGCCAATTTTTTAAATGATGTCATGTACCCCCATGTTAAATTACCCAATCAAATTAATTTATTGTAGTTACTGTACTGAAAGTAGTACTTTCTGTACAGTAACGGCAATACATTAATTTGATTGGGCTAATATGGGGGGGGGGGAGGGGCGGAGCCGAGCATCCATATCATTATCTTTTGAAACTGACCCAACAAAAGCTGTCCGAGGTGTGTTTCCGACTTTCTAAACCAACTTTAAAACTATCAGTTCTAGGGGTAAAAATGATATAGCATTCGCTATAAAATCAATGGTTAGACCGATAAAAAAGTACATGTCTTCTTCAAAAAAGGTGTCAGAGATTAGTTATGAGGGTCAACACGCTTCTCCCCGTCTATGAGACGGTTTTGTCGGCCATACCCTGCTGTCTCTTGCCCTAAACCTGACTGGAGCACCCGGGACACCGGAGCAAGCGTAGAACGAGGGTCCAGTGATCTCCTCCTCCGACCTCCGCAGAGGAGGTCCGTGGCTCATACACTCTGTGTGTGTGTAGCCTGTGTGTGTGTGCTTTCGCGCGCGCGTGTGTGTGTACACACACAATAGCTCTCGCAATTAGCCGTGCGGTGCAGCGCTAGCCGGGCTACACGCTAACAACAAGGCATCACGTTGTGCGCGGCACCGCACGACGGACGAAGTATACATTGCGCGGCACCGCACGACGGACAAAGTATACATTCACTACTAACTGATACGGCCCGCCTCCTTTTCAGACTGTTTGGAGAAAGACCACGTGACCTACTGCATCATAACGTTAAATTTCGGCCGGTGTCGCCACTCCTTTAAGTACAGTTAAACTTAGTACTTAGTTACATACTTTCCTGTTTTAGTGCAAGACAGTATGACAGAGTCACTGACAGGGCTTGCGTGCAGGTGTATTTATTTTACACAGAGCAATAGAGACATACCGTAGACAGTGCATGTGTGTATTTGTATGTTTAAGAATGTATATTAGCTTGAGCCAGTATCATGCATGTGTGCTTGTGAGCACGCAGCATGTGTGTGTGCGCTCGTAGTGCCTGTGTGTGTGCCTGCGTGTGTAACAGTATACTGTACTTTGTCAGACAGACACAGCGGTACAGTACGGTAGGGTAGACTGTCTGCACAATATCTTTATTTTGTGAGTTTATTTATCACTAGCTCCAGACGTGGCCAGCCATAAAACACAAAACCAAAACGTTCATAAAATCATCACATGAATATAAATTTCACAAAAAAACGACCCACTGGGTCCGAGGCACTGTATGCAACCGAATAGTTCAGTCTAGCCCGGAGTCACTCAGCCAGGTAATACGCAGCATATCACCGCGGTTGGATGGAAACCTTGTATGTACAGGACAAGAGTGTTACAGTAACAGACTCTTAATGTGAAAGAACAGCTACTGATTAGGATTATTTGCACCTTAATCATCGATATCTCCTACCTGTTAAAATCCTTTGAAGTTTGCTGTCTATGTCAGATCTATGTGAAGTCTGCAGTAAACACTCTACTGTAAGGTTCTTGAGAGTTTCACCGGTTACTTTTCAACAAATGGCCAAAAATAACCCCCTGATCCACGTGTAGTTATTATGTCGCCGCACAGCCTGGTTGAACGCTCGATTAGATTGGTCCATGGTGGAATTCAGTTGTGTGTTATTTCTGAATAATGACCACGGGGCTCAATAACAGACCACTGTCTAATCAAGGCTATGGTTCAGAATATAGAGCAATTCAACACTTATTTAGCCACAGCATATACAGTAGCATGGTTGTTCAATAGCAGGGGCCTCCCTATAGCCCTGAAACATGACGGCAGTGATGGATGAGGTTCAATCTGGTTTAGAGCAGATGAGCCAATTTGCCGCTTAAGTCTACACAAACATGCAGATTTCAAAAATAAAGTGCTTAACGAAGGCACACACAAAGTCAAAACGTTTAATCTGATCTTTTATTCTGATATTTTTTCAGATTTTCTTTGTATTTCTGTCTTTTTATTTTTTTATTTATGGTTCATTAATTGATTGGTGGGGCAGTCAAAAACAGGCCGGAAGTGGCCGACGGGCCTGAGTTTGAGTATCACTGGTGTATAGTATGACCATTTAGGTACCGGGTGTTAATTTACGAAAGAAAACACAAAAAAGTTAAAATATGAGGAGATGGGAGGTTTCTGCCCGACACGAGAGCAACGATAAAAAGATGGAAAGTGGATTTCCACGCGACAGCATGGATACTGTATGCAACCTGATAGTCCAGCCGAAGCTGTAGTTGTTCAGCTGGGTCATAAACAGCGTGACACACAATACCACTCAACGCCACTGTCTGACAATGCACTGCGATGACATCATCTAATGTCAGACTGACTTGGTACTGTACTATATCGCTGTTGCTGTCAGGCAGAAACCACTTATCTCCATAATTGTAACTTTTACTTTTACACATACTTGATCACACTAGCAGGGGTCCTCAACGTTTTCAGGCCAAGGACCCCTTAGTTGAGAGAGAGATGAAGCAGGGACCCCCACAACCTTTTCATAGATTCCATAAAATGTCATCGTTTGACAGCACAATCATCAGTATATTTTGGATTCTTGTCAATTTGTGTTATTGACAGATATTTAACCACTTGAGCCGTCATTACCTAATAAACTTGACCTTTTACTCTGTACTTAGTCTGCTCTTTTTCCCCTCTACACCAAACCTCTTTCCCGAAAATGGCCGCTGCTATTTTTTGGCTTCAGTTCTCAGAATATGGACACTATAGGGTTCAAGTTTTTAATGTAAAAAGGATTGGAAGATTTGGAGGATCCCCTGTAGTAACTCTGAGGACCCCCTAGGGGTCCCGGATCCCCTGTTGAAGACCCCTGCACTAGAGCATCGAATCGCAGAAAAGCATCAAAAGTAGCAGATCCGCGAGCTCGAAACGTGGCGCGAAGCGATGAGATTTGAGCTTGCCGATCTGCTGTTTTCATTTGTTTTTGGAATTTGAACCCTGAAAAGAACAGTTTCGGACGTGAGGTTTTCACTGGACAGAGACGATATAGCAGTGGGGTGCGGGGACCCCCGCAGGGTTCCTTGAGGGGGTTCCCGTTTATATCGAATCACTTTAACCCTATTTTATACGTCGGCTCTTAAAAAAGTAGATGATGCAACACAACGACACGTTTGAGCTTGTGGATCGGTTACTTTAGAAAGATTTAGAAGGAGAAAGAAAAAAGTGATACATTTGGTAACATTTTAAAACATACACTAATCTTTTCCGCCCGGCACAAAATGTGTTCAGCTGGGGACTCGTTGGCAGGATATATATAACAACTTGGGGGTCCTTAACATAAAAATGTTTGAGTATGACTGCTATAATGCACTGTCATACCCTATACTGTAACATATCGTCGCTCCCCGGACTGAGACACATAACCACATAAACACTTAATCCCCTGCATCCGAATTCTGGGGAAGACTTTCTCTCACGAAACACCACATAGACAAGCTCAGAGTGCGACACGTTTTGAGCTTGTCGATTGGCTATTTTCATCAAAGATAATCTATTGCAGAACGAAAATATACAAGTATAAAGCCCTGAGGTACTCCACGGTCAACCATATAGGGTACAAGTTGCTTTACCACTGGCAGCTGCCAATCTGATATCAATATAATAAATAGTACCTGTTATCTTTGCGTGCAACACCCAGGATTTACCGTAATCTACCGTCCTGTCAGACCAGCTCAGTAGCCTTGAGTGTCCGCCCTGAGAGCTCTATTTTGATTGTGCTAAGTACCAGTTTGTCTATGATTCTCCAGTCAGCACTCCCATCCTATGGGTGGCGCCCTGCGCCGCCTGAACACCAGAACGTTAACGTCTACTCCCGTAGGTCGATCCTATTGGCCAGAGGGGATGTCAGTCAAACGTCATAGCCTCATGACGCGGCCCTATAAAACCCCTGACATCCTGTCCCTCCCCCTCTTTCGTCCTTCTGCCTTCTGCAAAGAACGCTGTTCGCGACGACCTACTCTCAATTCTTCATTCAACTACGGATTTATTCTTCATCGACCTACGCTTTCTTCACGACTACGCTTTTGGATTACGGATTTGTTCCTCTGCACCGATAGCGACGAGCTACAGCGAGTCCAATGGTTTGGAACTTTTTGCCTTCTTTCTTCAACTTTCCTTTGTTCTTCAGACACGTGCGCGCCGCTTCCACTGTTCCTAGCTGTTAGCTTAACTTCCAGTGGGACCGACATGCAGTGTGGATCTGTCGCAAACCAACGGCCCTCCGGCCCGAGGTGCGTTCGTTTTCGACTCCGGTGCCGCTGGATTCGACGATTTCCCTTCCCCCGGAGCACTTGGTAAGCGTCCCTGCGCTTCCCGACCGGGCGGTGCTAGAGCAGTTTCCTCTTTATACTCCTCTAGCAAACTGCCTTTCTCAGTGGAGGAAATGCAGTCCCAACCCTTGGATCTTTCGCACCGTGAAAAGAGGTTACAGAATTCAATTCTGCAGGTCTCCCCCGCTCACTTCTCAGGTGACCTTCACCAGAGAGGAGGGGCCGCGTGCTCTGGCCCTGGGGGAGGAGATTCAGGCGAACCTACAAGGGGTTGATACGGGAGGTCCCGTGGAACGAAATTCACCTAGGTTTTTATTCCACTTACTTCCTGGTGCCAAAGAAAAAAGGGGGGCTTCGGCCCATTCTGGACCTACGTGTTTTGAACCAGTATCTGAAGGATTTCAAGTTCAGAATGTTAACCCCCGCCACCCTGCTGCGGTCGGTGAGGGAGAACGACTGGTTCACGTCGATAGATTTAAAGGACGCGTACACACACGTCTCCATCTATCCCCCCCACAGAAAGTTCCCAAGATTTGCTTTTCAAGGGAGGGTGTTCGAATACGCCGTTCTCCCGTTCGGTCTCAAACTGAGTCCTCGCGTTTTCGTCATGGTGACGAAGGCGGCCATCGAGCCGCTGAGACGTCAGGGCATCAGGATTGCGAATTACCTGGACGATTGGCTTATAAGCGCAGGCTCGTACCAGGAGGTGGCGCTACACACACAAGTGGTGATAGCGCACCTAACTTCGCTGGGGTTCAGTTTAAATTTCAAGAAATGCGAACTGACTCCTTCTCAGCGGATCACCTTCGTGGGGACCCTTCTGGACTCCCAGAGAATGGTGGCCTGCCCATCACAGGAGAGAGTGGACAGGTTCCTGTCCTGTGCAGGGGCCCTCAGCAGCGGACAGGAGGTCTGCTACGAGGAGATCATGTGCCTCACGGGCATCATGGCCTCGGTCATTCATCTCGTTCCGTTGGGGAGGTTTCACATGAGACCTTTCCAGCGCTGGATGCTCTCTCTGCGGATTCCCTCGTCTCAGGGAAAAGACCTGGTCTGGGTTTCCCCCAAGGCAGTGGCGGCACTCGTGCCTTGGCTACGCGTGGGTTTCCTGACCAGCGGTGTCAGGATGGGGCAGGTGATTCACCGAAAGGTGATAACCTCGGATGCCAGCCTCACGGGCTGGGGGGGCAACCTTGGAGGGCCGCACGGCCAGGGGCCTCTGGGGCCCCGACGTACAGGGCCATCATATCAACTACTTGGAGCTGATGGCGGTGTTCCTGGCGCTCAAACACTTCGAGCAGCGCATCCTGGGGTGGCACGTTCTCATCAGAACAGACAACACCGCCACGATGTGTTATATCAACAAACAGGGGGGGCTTCGGTCTCGGGCGCTGGATACCCTGGCACGAGAGCTGACTCTCTGGTGTTTCAGTCGCCTGAGGTCGGTCAGAGCCTCCCATGTTCCGGGCCTGCTGAACAGCGGCGCGGACCTGTTATCCAGGGGGGAACCGCGGTACGAGGACTGGTCTCTCTGCCCCTCAGTGGCACGTCAGATCTGGGACAGGTTCGGCCATCCGGTGGCCGATCTGTTCGCGTCTCCGGAGAACGCGAAGTGTTCTCGGTTCTTTGCCCTGTCAGGGAACCCTCCCTTGGGGCTGGACGCGCTCTCTCACGACTGGCCTCGGGGCCTTCTTTTTGCGTTTCCCCCCCTGAATCTGATCCTGCCGACCCTGGAAAGGGTACGGGAGGTTCGGTCTGGAGATGCTCTTGGTGGCTCCGAGGCAAGGGGTGTGGATAGCTTTGATAGCTCCACTCCTCTACGGAGAGCCTTGGCAGCTGCCCCTGGTCAGGGACCTGCTGAGTCAGGCGGGTCGAGAGATCTTCCACCAGGACCCTCAACTTCTAGACCTTTGGGTCTGGCCCCTGAGAGGGAGAAGTTGAGGGCGGCTGGGCTGTCCCCTGCAGTCGTGGCGACGATGCAGAGGGCTAGGGCTCCTTCTACTCACGAGGAGTACGCGAGGAAGTGGGAGGCGTTTGTAGCGTGGTGCAAGGCGGTTCACCCTTTGGCTGAACCGGTCAGCATCTCCGTGGAGGTTATTATGGACTTCTTGCAGTCCTGCGTGGCTCGGAGGTTGAAACCTTCCACGATTAGGGGGTACCTGGCGGCTATTGACGTTTGTCATTTGGGCCTTCATGGTTGCAGACCCTCGAGTCATCCTTGGGTGTCACAGTTTTTGGCTGGAGTCAAGCGTGACAACCTGGCCGCTAGGCCTCTTGTCCCTTCGTGGGACTTGGAGGTGGTTCTTCGGGGGCTGGGTCAGGCTCCGTTCGAACCGATTGAGAGCATTTCCTTGAAGCTTCTTAGCCTCAAGACTGCTCTTCTCTTGGCCTTGACTACTGCCAAGAGAGTGAGTGATCTTCATGCCCTCTCCGTAGCTGAAGATTGCTTTGGGAATAATGACTCTAAGGTCTTACTCAAACCTCGTCTCCAGTTTATTCCCAAGAATGGGCTGGTTCAAGATGTCCCTGTGGAGATCTTCGCCTTCCATCCTCCACCCTTTGGCTCGGAGGAGGATGAGCGTTTAAACCGTCTTTGCCCTGTCAGGGCTCTGAAGGTTTATTGTGAGCGGACGAAGGACCGGAGGCAGTCCGATCGTCTTTTTGTCTCACATAGCAAGTCCACCAAGAAGACCGACATTGTCAAGTCGACGCTTTCTGGTTGGATTGTGGAGGCTATTAACTTAGCCTATGATAGTGCGAAGGTGGCTAGGCCGTTCGGCCTGAAAGCCCATTCGACTAGAGGCATGGCCTCTTCTTGGGGTCTCACTAAGGGGACCTCGATTCAGGAGGTGTGTTTGGCGGCTAATTGGAAGTCGCCTTCCACCTTCACAGCCTACTATCAGTTGGATCTGGCACCTCGCTCCCTGGCGCAGTCAGTTCTACAGGTGGCTGTTTCTTCTTCCTGAGGTGTGACACGTGGCTGTGTTTTCACTTTGGGGGTGAATGTTTGGTGTTCTCGTGCACCTTCTTCTTCCCTTCCTGACCAGCTCGTTGTGGTCGTAAGGAAGGGGGACCCTTTTTTCCTATGTTCATTTCTCTTTTTGGCATGGGACGGGCTAGGATTGTGGTGGGCCTTGGTGGGCCTAGCCCGTAAGGGTCCTTAATCTCTCTGGCTCTTTTTTCCCTGTGCCGTGTTGGCTGGGGGAGAGAGTGGTTGGAGTTGGCCTTGTCGCTCCCCGGGAGGTTATGTTTCCCATAGGATGGGAGTGCTGACTGGAGAATCATAGACAAACACAAGTGTTTCGTATGAAACACCTGTTTGTTAAGATTCGGAAGGAAGCACTCCCATCCGGAGTTCGGCCCTGGTTCTTTACATCAGGCAGAGCTCTCAGAGGGGGAGGGACAGGATGTCAGGGGTTTTATAGGGCCGCGTCATGAGGCTATGACGTTTGACTGACATCCCCTCTGGCCAATAGGATCGACCTACGGGAGTAGACGTTAACGTTCTGGTGTTCAGGCGGCGCAGGACGCCACCCATAGGATGGGAGTGCTTCATTCCGAATCTTAACAAACAGGTGTTTCATACGAAACACTTGTGTTCTTATGCCTTAACTTGAAGGCCTGTCCATACTGTCTCCGACCACCAAACCTTTCGTCAGAGAGTTCTGACTTGCCAACGTGCAGCTTTCCGAACTCTAATTCGGGGTAATGCTTTTCAGAAGCTTTTAGTAGTTGAACCGGACCTTTAAGACTAAAAGTTTGGTAGTCGGAGACAGTATGGACTGGCCTTTAAGTTAAGGCATAAGAGCTGGTACTTAAGACAATCAAAATAGAGCCCTCTGAGTGCCTGCCCTGAGACTGGGAGATTGGGGTTCGATCATACCAAGACTCTGAAAAATCCCAGCATCAAGGGTTAGATAAGGCTAAGTCCCTGCCACATACTAGCGTCATGTCCAGAGGGTGTACTTGAACACCAAGCTGCCTCACGCTACACAGAAACAGGCGATGGGCCGAGCCATACGGGCCTTGTGGCTCGGCAAGGCTTACTTACTTACCGCTCAGTCAAAGGGAAATCCCCCCTCGGCCACAGGGGTGGATATTAGAGCTTATGAGATTCAGCAGGGGCTACTCGTTTAACTCGGCTAAGTGCGTTTTCAGCGTTTATGGACATGAGGAGAGCATTAGTGGATGTGAGAGGGCCCACGGTGGTCCTTCTATCTGCCTTTATGGATATGACCTGCGGACCCACGCACAAAACGCATAGTCTGCTGCGATGACATCATGGTGATGACTAAACCAGACATGGGGGTCTTCTGTTCATCTGTTTACAGTGTTTCTCAAACTTTCAAAAATATCAATCTCTCCCCTTTACACAGACAGTTTACAAATGGAACCAATTGAACCCGTCAGGGTTCATTTGGTTCCATTTGTACAGACTTGTATGGGTCAATTTTTTTTGGCCAGTTAAAATGCTGTCAGTGTCGGTTAATACGTGCACAGGCAGACATGCATGCACAAACGTAGGCTACACGTACATGCACGTGCACAAAAAAACAGAGGACCACCAAATGATGTGTCATGCTAAATCTCCATTTTGGCTGGAGGTGGAGGTCACAGTTTCACATAATATGTGCACACGGAACACACACACACACACACACACGCACGCACGCGCGTGTGCGCACACACACACACACACACACACACACACACACACACACACACACACACACACACACACACACACACACACACACACACACACACACGCGCGCACTGGGGCATGGGGGTCAGTGAGTGTACATGTGCTAACATGTTCCTCCTGCAGATTACAAGATGTGTGGAGTCTAATCGGACCAGTTCGGCCAACCACAGGTTGTGGAAAGTAACTGTCTTGTAAAGTAGGCTACATGTACTCTGTACTAAGCACAATGTCAAGGCACTTGTACTTGTCCCATTCTCCAATAGGCTATAATGCTTCTACTCCACTACATCTCAGAAGCACATGCTGTATTTTAACTACTTTATAACGTAAGCTATTTTGTAGATATTTAGAGACACACATGAATCAATTTTATACTTTATGTATTTGAAAATTGCTGAAGTGAAATGCTGTATTGTAGTGTGAGCTAGTACATCTCCTATTTTCCAAAAGGAAATTATGCACAAGTGAGTAAGTATACATTTACTTTTCGTATATTTCAAGAATATTTTGATGCCAACCCCTTTGTAGATTTGCACAATTTATTATGTGATCTGTAAGGAATTGAGAATGAAATCCCATGATCAGTTTTACTTTCTTTTTAAGAGATGTTATGCCAGGCTTGTGAAAACAAAAAGACAGAACGTTCAGTATGTATGAAGTGGAGTTTGAAGAATTATGGTATTCTACACCTACGCAATGATTTATATGCCGTGTCCTATCAGTCCATGTGGGCTCGGCACCTGACCCAAAAATAAAGAAAGTCTCTCCACACACGTACCATTTTGAATGCAGGGCAGGGCTTTTACTCAGAAGGGTACGGTCACACCGAAGTTTAATTCTACCCATGAGGGTGGATTCTGCCAATTGTTTTCAATGGGAACAGAGCATTTTATTTTGGCAGAAATCCACAAATGGCAAGAAAACACTCTCACTCTCATTTTATGCTTTAACTATTGAAAAATAGCAGATATACAAGCTCACAGCGCGGCACCGAGTGCCGCGCTGCGAGCTTGTAGATCTGCTATTTTTGAAAAATAATCATGACAATTATAAGTCTTTGAATATATTGACCAGATTCTATAAATGTCTCCTAAATCCTAACAGTTCTTTTTTAAACGCATGTTTCTATATGTCAGTGGTTCTCACACCTTTTTCTGGTCAAGGACACCTAGAATTATGTGTATTTAGCTGCCGACCCCATCTCGAAATATTATGTATCATATGGTCCCCAAGAAGCAAATATCTGAGTTACAAATGTTCGCTTTGAAAATACATATATTCAAAGATTTGCACAGATTTTTCACGACTTTTAAAAAATAGCTCAAGTATAAAATAATTTCAGGTCTTATTGGGTTTGACTTTGGTGTGACCGTGCCCTAACAGAGTAGGTATTTCAACATTGCAGTATTGCTACTGAGTACCGGGGGCGTCACAAGGCAGGGACGTGCTGGCCATTGGGAAAAGCGGGACAACTCCCGAACGGCCGCTTCATTCCCGGCCGGTCCAGGCCGGCCATTAGGAAACATTTTTACTGTTGCACAAAATTAAAAGTTAAACTGTTTGCACAAAAGTATAGTGAAAACAGCAGATCTACAAGCACACAACGCCTCGCACCGCGAGGCGTTGTGTGCTTGTAGATCGGCTGTTTTCACTAGTTTAAATCATTTTTAAAATGATGAATACAAAACAAACGGTTTTGGACATACAAGGTTTCCACCCGACAACGACGAAATATAACTCATGTAATTGGCCCACTGGCTTGTCACAAATCTTTGAGTAGCAGCAGCGCTATAGAGAGAGAGATCTCTCTCTGTAGCGCACAATGAGGGCCTCTCCAACTCTTTTTCCCGGGCTGAATCAGGGGCCCAGCACATCCCTGTCACAAGTGGTAGGAAAGTGGGACTGAGTTACCAGGGCCCAAGGTGGAGGGGCCCTGGTAACTTTAGCTATTGAAAAATAGCAGATATACAAGCTCAAGTCGTGAAAATGTGCCAAATCTTTGAACATATGTCTTTTTTAAGTGAACATTTGTAAATCAAATTTTGCTTCTGGGGGGTCCCTGGAACTAAATATTTTGAGATGGGGGGTCCTTCACATGAAAAGGTTTGAGCATCACTGACATGGAAACACAGGTTTCTTGGCACACATTTTCACGATTTTTCAAAAATAGCAGATCTACAAGCTCGCAGCGCGGCACTCGGTGCCGCGCTGTGAGCTTGTATATCTGCTATTTTTCAATAGTTAACATTCATGGGGGGCCCGCAGTGAATCCTTGTACCCGGGGCCCAGAATTTGGTGTGATGCCCCTGCTGAGTACACTACTTCTTCCACCCCTGCTGATATGTTAAACATGTGTGATATATGAGCGAGCCAAAAAAACGCAAAGATGACATCAGCGCCCCGACCGGGGGAGGAGATGAGAGTGAGAGAGTGTGACGGACGGATTTGATGGACAAAGTGAGAGAAAGAGAGATAGAACAGCAACAACTGCTGCATAACAGAAAACTCTTAAATCTTTGACCTCGATCAAAGCCAAAGAAAAATATTCGCTGTCGACACTGAGAATTCAACCAGTGTTCGGGAAAAATAGTAGGCTACCCTACTTTACTAGTGCTCTCTGGATCATATAAGCTGCTAGTTGCGTCAATATATGTTTTTGTGCAAAATACATCTTAAATGACAACATCCCTTGAAATTGGTTCTGGAGCGGAGATCAGTGTTCATTTTGTTGACTAAAACTATAGTGAAAATTATTTGTCGTACCTTTTTTCAGAAAACTAAAAACTAACAACAAACTAAATGAGAACTAAACTAAGATGACGAAAAATATGACTCAATATATTGACAAGATAAACATTTTATGGTGGGTCTAGTAGAGAAGAGAGATCCAATAGCAATAAGACAAGTCATCATGGTTGTGCGTGAATGTCACAGATCTTGTAGAACGACTATTTTCGGTATAAATCAGGCATTATGACGCCATCATGAAGGCCTGGCAAAATAAAAATGTAATTGACTAAAATAAATCAACTTTAGATTTAGTTGGCAGAAGCTAGACTAAAAAAAAAAACTAAATTTTATTCAAAAGACCATGACGATCTACAAGCACACAACGCCTCACACCACGAGGCGTTGTGTGCTTGTAGATCTGCTATTTTCACCACTCTTGTATGATGAAGTAGGTCTTTGATTCACAAAAAAACATACACATTTGAAACTTGGAGATACAAGGTTTCTGCCCGACAGTGACGATATCAATGATCTCCTCTGCGTGATAAGGTTATAGAACCAGTGTTATACAGTGCTAAATCAGGGTGGATGCAGTTCGTACTGCAGTTGCATGAAAGGCACTTGGAACAATGCTGACATGAGTGTGACCAGAGGTCAGGAAGGTTTGTGCGCTCGGAGCCAAGGAAAAGAAGGGAAAAGTAAGCGCTGGTAGCCAGTCTCAACACGCTAATAATGCAAACGTCGGGCCAGCAAAAGCACAACAGCGCCAGTTAATTATCTCAATTTGTAATTAGTTAAATGTGGGTATTAAGTATAGATTTGATCACATTTAGGATTGTGGGTTTCATTGTTTAAGTTGTAATAATAGGTGGACCATAATTGAGTGGAGTGGCGCCGTCCCGGACCAGGACGCACTCACGTGCGCACGCACGCACATACACACACGTACACACAGACACACGCGCAGGACACACGCAAGCAAGCAGGCACAGAGAGGGGGGGTCATCAAATGTACGCTATTAACAATGAAAAAAGGTTGATTCTTGATTCTTACTCGCTTTCTAGATTTTTATCCCATGCACGATTTTGTAAGCCATGTCCATGTCAGTAACCATTGATTCTTACTCAATGTTGTTCTTTGCTTGCATGCCATGAAGCATATTGAATTTGAGAGAGTTTGAGAGAGACACAGAGACAGAGAGACAGACAGACAGACAGACAGACAGACAGACAGACAGACAGACAGATCGAGACAGTACCAGTCCATTCGGTATTGAGGAAGTGACTGATGTGTCCATTCTGGCCTCGAGTCCTGGCATGGTCCCTGTACGCCTTGATGTATGCTCTGTGTGCGTGCGTGCGTGTGTGTGTGTGTGTGTGTGTGTGTATGTGTGTGTGTGCGTGTGCGTGTGTGTGTGGTCCCCAGGGCACATTTATCAGTTTTTATAAAGAAGTGCTGTGGTCTCGGTATATTATGAGCTCATCGTACTGCGCACAACCACAGTGCATCATGGGAAGAGAAGAGGCGGAGGAGGATGTGTGGAGTGAGTGGGCGAGATAGCTGGAGAGAGAGACAGACAGACAGACAGACAGACAGACAGACAGACAGACAGACAGACAGACAGACAGACAGACAGACAGACAGACAGTGGCATTGGGAGTGGTTTGGGAATCAAGTTCAATCCCTGGTTCCTCCTGGGTTACTGTCGAAGTGTCCTTGAGCAAGACACTGAACCCCTACTAAGTGCTCCTGATGAGTAATGTTGGTGCCTTGCATGGCTTCCTCTACTGTCGGTATAGGTGAATGTAATGCACATTGTAAAGCGCTTTGGATAAAGGCACTACATAAATGCATCATTTACAGAGAGAGAGACACACACACACAGAGAGTGGAACATGACCCAACATGACACATACACACACACATAGACACGCACGCACATGCACGCAGAGTCGCAGACGCACACGGACACACACAGGGTTCAGACGGTGTGCCTCTGTCCACTCATTAAGTGTTTCCTTAGGAACACAGGCAGACAGCATATCATAGAGGAAGCTGTGATGAGGGGCAGGGGGCCTGTGTGTGTGTGTGTGTGTGTGTGTGTGTGTGTGTGTGTGTGTGTGTGTGTGTGTGTGTGTGTGTGTGTGTGTGTGTGTGTGTGTGTGTGTGTGTGTGTGTGTGTGTGTGCTCGCCCATGCAACCGGTCTCTCCTCAAGATTCGCATCTCAGTGTCCTGGCATAGCATGAGTCCAGTAGACTTATAAAACCGAGAGAGAGAGAGAGAGAGATAGAGAGAGAGAGAGAGAGAGAGAGAGAGAGAGAGAGAGAGAGAGAGAGAGAGGAAGAGAGAGAAGTATGTCCACATATTACACACATCAGAGGGAGACAATGACATCTGCAGACGTGAGACACACAAAAACAACCCTATACACGCACAGTTCTGCTGCATGTTGACGCGTTCACACACGCACATGCACAGCACATGCAAGGGAGTGTCCATGCAGAGCAACGCAAAGCAGTGAGCAAATCTCATCTCAAATTCTAAATATTAAAAGACAATGTAGATGGTAACAACATTACAGGGCATAATCAAGAGTAAATTGAGTGACAGAGAGGAGGAGAAAGAGGATCTACTATGACGCTACATAGTGCATGTGGAAACAAAGTTATAATGAGCAATGGTAATGAAAACAAACAGCTGGAATAGATGGCATGCGCATGCATAATGCGAAAGGCAAATCGAGTGGCAAAGTGAGTTTAATGTCGTTTAACGTTGTTTAATGCAATCAGGTAGGACTTTTCTGTTTGGATGTACTTTATGGGCTGTCAAGTTCAGAATGTAGTTTTTTTGTCACCGCTCCCGCATAACTTCCGGGTATGATGACGATGTCACGCGCATTCCCTAGGGTTGCCAACTACCTATAGAACTACCTATATTCAACTAAAAGACACCCGGACATCCCTTATTTTTCTTGGGAATAAGGGATGTCCAGAAAAAAAGATAGTCTGACATATACATTCTTTTATAACCGCTTGGAACATTAGCCAAAAATAGCAGATCTACAAGCTCACAGTGTGTCTCAAGCTATCCCAATACATCAGCCATTTGAGTTCAGAACTCAAAGAGCGAAGCGGCATTGATTACAAAACTGTTTCGCCCTCACAAAGCTTTGTGTGGTTCATTAAACTGAAAAAGAACGCACAAATGCCATTCTGAGTATACGCCGCCAGCTGTACACTATCTCTACATGCGTCGCATGTTCCATGTATACATCATGAATCACAGCTCATGTTGCCGTCCCTCTGGCCATCCATCTGCTCTGCATACAAACAGTGGCGCTGCGGAATGACTTCCATGTGGGATTGCGCGATGCCTGCGCAGCGGGAGGCCTCCTCCACGCAGAGAAACAGCAGCTCTCATAGACAGCGGTGACAGTGATGAGGTGGTATCGACACCCTCGATTCAGTGTTTGGGGAGGCAATTGAATGATACCCCCCTCCTCCCCACTGGTCGACAATATTATAGTATTGCAAGTGCAGACCACTGAAATTTAATATATTGAATATATCTTTTTTAAAGCGAACATTTGTAACTCTAGTGTTTGCTTGTGGGGCGTCCCTGGAACAACATCTTTTGAGATTGGGGGTCGGTGGCCAAATACATGTAATTTTGGGGGTCCTTGACATGGAAAAGTTTGAGAACCACTGATTTAGAAGAAGGATTTAGAGGACATTAATAGAATCGGGTCAAAATATTCAGAGACTTATAGCAGATCTACAAGTATTTTTTTTAAAATATTTATAAGAATGTTTAAAGTAATAATGCATAATAATGTGTTCCAGGTCTTAATGGGTTAAAACATAGTGTCACAGTGATTGCAATAAATAAAAACTTAAAGTGCGCTACTTTGGTTCGATTGATCCAAGCCAGACCATATTCAAATGGTCGACCATTAAAATAAAAACGCTCTGAAAAATGCACACGGTCCACGCATCTGACCTCTCAGCACCCAAAATAATTGCCAAAACACTAAGGTTTTATTGATAATGTAACTTAAATGTAAAGGAATGTATATTTTGTTCAAAACCTTGAAAGTTTGTTTTGAATTGTGATACCAATAACCTACACCCTATACTCGTTCTCTCTCTCCTCCGTGGTTGGTTCATGTAATGCACTCCCTGTGCTTACAACCCTGGAGATGACTTCAGTGTGTGTAGTGAAACTATACGCAGATGATACAAACATGTGTCTGGCTGATGAATGTTTGTTTACAAGGAGAAGAGCTGTGGGGGGAGCTCGATTTGAAATCTCTGGTGAGAATGAGAGAATCTCCAGTTAACTCACGGAAGTTAGACGGACAGACAGACATCAGAACAAGTATCTGGACTGTGTTTGTGACAACTTGCATACAAACTGGCTGAAAGGCCGTTCATATGCAGCACTGACCAGGACACCAGTGTTATTTCACCATCGTTGTGTTCTGGTACAAGAACGGTAATGGTAAAATAAAAATTTAATATGTTATTGCCCCCAAATTGAGTAGTTTAAGAAGATTTTTCTTTGCGATACTAGAAGACATGTGGGTGTCTTTTAAACAACACCGCAGATGAAAATAATGGATGGATATTTTTATATAAAAAAATGACTAAACAAGTAGGCTAGCTAGTTGAACTACTCGACATGCCACCCCGTGCTCCCCGACACTGAATAATACACCCTCCTTCTGACTTGCCTGCCACACTGGCCACAGTATGACGTGCGGTGTCAGGTCTGAAGCAGCAGCAACATGTTTATGTGCTGCCGGAGACACAATGTGTTTGTGTGAAACGATAAATAATCAGTGTCACACTTCATTTAAAACACACAGCGGACCAGAACACCCCGGTTAACACTGGTCAACATCGTTTCCTCTGCTTTATGGGACACTGGTCTGGTCAGCCTCTCTCTCTCTCACACACACACACACACACACACACACACACACACACACACACACACACACACACACATGATCACTTCTTTCATTTCCTCTGTTTTATTGGGCTGAGGGACTGGTCACTTAGTTTCTCTCTCTCTCTCTCTCTCTCTCTCTCTCTCTCTCTCTCTCTCTCTCTCTCTCTCTCTATCTCTGTCTCTCTCTCTTTCACTTATAGTTAATTTCCTCTGTATACTACTGGCCACTAGTTGCTGATTCTCTTGTTTGTGTCACTCTACACTCTCTCTGTTCTCTCTCTGACCTCTCCCATTGCTCTCTCTCTCTCTCTCTCTCTCTCTCTCTCTCTCTCTCTCTCTCTCTCTCTCTCTCTCTCTGACAACGAACCTTAACGAGCGACTAATTGCCGGGCCTGCATCAGCATTGGACAGGTCATCACCCACATCGTTAATTAAAGCGTTTCCCGGCCACAGCCAACCCGGATGGGGAACCCATTAATGATGTCACTCTGTTACCGCGGCTACCGCTACCAATTACCAAACAGAAGTGATTTCTTTTGTTTTTCTTTCTTCTTTTCTTTCTTTTTTTTCTCCATTGAGGGCAACCTTGTCAAGGCCTGTTGGATTTCTTTGTTTGCTAGTGCTTGACTGAGTGAGTGAGTGAGTGAATGCATGCGTGCGTGCGTGCGTGCGTGCGTGCGTGCGTGCGTGCGTGCGTGCGCAATCGCGTGGATGTACTGTATGTATGTGTTGTATATGTATGTAATTCAGGGTTCAAATTAGAGCAGCAGAAATAGCTGCTTTTGTGTGACACTGTAGTATGACAAAGTAGGGCATTAATTTATGGGGGGAAAAAAAGTTAAAAATAAATGTTAAAAGTTAAAATATGGAGATAATACGTTTCTGCCCGACAACAAAGCTATATTATGTGTGTGTGAAACAGGCCAACACTATGTTGACATACTGTAGTATACAGTAGACCTATGTGTATATATATAGTAGTACAGTATAAAGTTTTAATGTTGACCTCTGAGACTCAGGCAGTTCGGCTCCAAGCCACACATCATGTTTAATAGAGCGTTCTAATCTCACCATGGACTGTGTGAGCACGCCTCTTTAAACACAGAGCTCAGTAAAATGAGACCATTAATACATGTTTATGTGCAGTCATCTAACTGTCTGAATCAAATAGACATTAGTCACACAGTGACTTATAAAGTCACCTTAATATCCATGTATTTACTTTACTTTACTTTACTTTACTTTCTTAATGTACTTATTACTTACAGTACATACTTACATGTACTTAACTTAGCCTACTTACAGTACTTACTTATTAGTTACTTACCTTTCCGCTATAACCATAACCACTCCTGAGGTGGAGGTATGTCATGGAGACATTAAACAAGTGAAAATACCGTATCTAACAAACTCACAACAACAGGTTGCATTGTGACGTGTTGTGAGCACTATCAGTTTAGAAAGATGTCTGTGTGTGTAATGACTCTTTTTCGACTAGAACTGAGTGCTGGGTTTTCATTTTCCCAAAACCAGCCATAGAATGTGGAAACAAACCAGAACCTGTGAAATATGTTTCACGGCACGTCAAATCCACACGGCAGTACTGTACTGTATCTCTTCGTGGGCTCCTCCTTGCCGTTACGCATATCAATACAGAGGCTATTGGTCACACGGCGGCCATCTTGGTTGCATCACCACACAGGGTGGCACCACGTCAGAGCCTACAACAGAACTTTGGTCCCAAAATATGAGTTCTGTCTCACCAATTTCTTTTGACCAAATTGACAAATTGGCAGATGACTTCAACACTTCCTTCAACATCCCCAAAAGGATTGAAAAGAAGGGCTAAAGTAACTGGATTGAAGTGTCCATCCACGATATTCAAAGTTGGTTTGCAACTTTACTGGGTACTAAGACTTGTTAGCACTACTAAAGTTGTTAGATTGCAAGTTAATTGTGTTAGATTGATTCACAATACAGTAAGTTAATATGACGGCAGAGCAAGAACTGCACAGATAAGTCTTTGTACACAGTGAAGTTGCAACCTAACTAGCTTGAATATCGTGGATGTACACTTCATTCCAGTTACTGTAGCCCTTCTTTTGAATCTATAGCTATAGTTCCCCTTGATTCCCCACAAATTAAGCACTGCCCTCACCAAACAAACACACCACACCACTTGCTGATGACTGACATGAACTCATTAGTATAGCTATTGTCTGGTTGAAACTTTGTATGTTCAAATCTGTACTTAAAAATAAAATAAGTTTCAAAGGATCTGATTATTTAGTCACCAGCTCTTGAAATGCAAACTCTGTTCTCTGTCTGACACTGGTATTTTTCATCGGTTCAATGTTTTTAAAACCCAGTGACACATTGAACCACTTTCATGGCCTCCCCATTATGAGCATGTCACAATGGCAATGCTCAGCCTGGCGGTGGAGTTGTTACTCTGGATATATCGCCACACTTACAAGGCTGATTGCTACAATGTTTTAATGAGTTCCAATCTCTCGCTCTCTCTCTCTCTCTCTCTCTCTCTCTCTCGCTCTCTCTCTCTCCCTCTCTCATTTCTCTTGTTCGTTCTCTCTTTTTCACTCTCTCTCTTTCTTTCTGCCTCTCTTCTTGTCTCTTTTTCTTTCTGTCTTGTCTGTCTGACTGTGCATGCCTGTTTATCTGTCTCTCTCTCTCTCTCTCTCTCTCTCTCTCTCTCTCTCTCTCTCTCTCTCTCTCTCTCTCTCTCTCTCTCATTCTCTCTCTCTGTTCTCATATATAAATCCCCCTCAGTGTCCTTCTGGTTGTCACATTTACAACCAAACAGTGTGCGTTTAGGAGGCACTTCAACGCCCGGTGCGTAAATCACCGCTAAGCCGCTTGGGGAGCCGTTTCCATAGAAACAGAGGAAAGTAAATAAAGAGCATAGTTGCTGTTGGGAAGAAACCTCTCATCTCCATACTTATTTTACTTTATGTGTATTTGCCTAAATGAATGCCCTACTTGATCATGCTACAGCCTCACACACAACTATATCTGCAGTGGTGGAAAAAGTAGACGACTCAAATGTTTTGCTTAAAGTGATCCCTGGCTAATACGACAAATATGCCTTAATACATTATAATTGTCCTAATAACTACAATGTAAAATTAAAAACATCTCAAATATTTTATTTATTCTAGAAATAGCTAATCTTTCAGTCATAGGGGAAATGCCTGTCGCAAGTTGATGATGTCATAAATGTTATGTGTGGTCTAATTTATGGCATGCATGTGCAAAATAAACCACAAACACATTTGAAATATTGATTTGATGCTCATATTAACCATAGGAAGTATTACGTTTGTTTTTATTTGCACATGCATTCCATAAATTCCATAGGGATAGATCACAAATTACATTTATGACATCATCAACTTGCGACAGGCATTTCCCCTATTGAGTGAAAGATTAGCTATTTCTAGAAGAAATAAAATATTTAAAGTGTTTTTAATTTTACATTGTAATTATAGAGGACAATTATAATGTATTAAGGCATATTTGTCGTATTAGTCAGGGATCACTTTAAGTAAAAGTATCAATACTGCAATGTAGAAATACTCTGTTACAAGTAAATGTCAAGAATTCAAAATTTACTTTGATAAAAGTACAAAACTATTGGTGTCAAAATATAGCCTTCTTAAAGCGCAAAAGTACTTATTATGCGGAATGTCCCATTTCACAAGTTTTCAAATGAATGAAAATATTTGAAAATAGACGATCTACGAGCTCACAATGCATCGCATTGCGAGTTTTAGCAATTTATATGTGTGTTTTGTAATAATAATCAATCTACAAAGTAACTAAATAAAGTTTTAAAATAAATGTAGTGTAGTAAAAGTACAAAATTTGCCTCTGAGATGTATTAGGCCTAGAAGTAAAAGTATTGGAAATTGAAAATACTCAAGTAAAGTACAAATAACTCAAACTTGTACTTAAGTGTACCTAGTTACTTTACACCACTGTAGATCTTCAAGCTCAAAACACGGCACCAAGTGACACTTTTGGGCTTGTTGATCTGCTACTTTTGCTACTTTTGGATCCTGAAAAGTATACCATTTTGGGACATATGAGGCTTGGTTTCCACCCGACAGAGAGACGATATAATATATTCTTTGTCAGAGTTGTGGGGGAAACAGGGTTAAGTGAGAGTTGGGACCTCCTGGGTGGGTGGGAGTGAGTGTACCACCCATAACCCTGGCTGATGAGCCCCTGGGGGATTGTGGGAGCTGTAGTTCTTAGTGGCGGAAAAAGTGATCCGCTTTTTTTTCCCTTCTTTTACTTCTTCTTTTAAAGCTCTATTGTGTATTTTGTTTTAGCGAATAAAATTTTATTTTGTCCAATCGAGCACTGTAAACAGTAAATAGTCCTACCCCTTAAAGTTTTCTGTCCTACATTTTGTTTTTAATAATTATTGTTTCAAAAGATTAAAAAAAAAGTTACTTTAGTAACTTTATTTTTAATTTGTATCCCCATTAATCAGAGGGGATACATAATTTTAAGAACTAGCTAGTGAAAATAGCAGATCAAAACTTCACGGTCATGGGGTACATCAAATGTCTCTTTAGGGTCTTGAGCTAAAAAGGTTTGGGACCCACTGTGGTAAAGTATGCTATAATACAATAACTTATACAATTGGACTGTTTGTAATTGTCTCTGATGGAATTTGGATCATATTCCATATGGATAAACGGTTTTCCCCAACCATAATAAAGTACTCCACACAAGAAATGAGTCCACACCAGTGCAAGTGGGTTTTGAGTTAGTTGTATTGAAATTATAGTCAGAGTTTAAAGTGTACTGTACCAGTACAGTATAGAGCATCTCTCACCCATAGTTTCTCTCTGAGTCCCAAGCATAATGATTTCACAGATATATGGATTTACAGAATACATTAGTCACATTCTGATTGGACAAAGTTAAACATGACAAGTACAGTAGAGCAATGGATATCAGATGTTTTCGTGTTACAGGCACCAGTCGTAAGGGCAGATATTATGTTTGGCGTTTTGTTATCCTGTGTCCTGTACATAATGACCTGATTGGCATCTCTCAGTGGTCATTCTCCTGCGTTAGTTAGTTGTTCAAAACATCATGACATTGACACTGAAAATGGTATCTATACCATGTTAAACAACAATAACATATTTTACTATCAATTCCCTCCTGAGATAGCATTTGAAGTGTTAAATGTCAAGGCAGCATAAACAACAAGGGAAGAAAACATGGGTTAAACTTTTTAAAAGTATTTGAAACGGAAAACAATCATTGAAAATTTTAAGTCAACATAAACATTTCGATAGCTTTAAGTTTTAAAGAGGAGAGTTAAAAGAACTGTATATTTCCAAGGGTATTTAAGTATTTTTAAAGGTATTTAAATCAGAATACATCCAAAGGTGAAAATATTTTGATAATGAAAGATAAAGGACTGTATAATTTGGAATCATTGGGGGGAGTGCGTCAAAGGGCAGTCTGAGATTAAACCAAGGATATTTTCTCTTATAATTTGGGGCCTGTAACGTTTAGTTAACATGAGTTAGAATATTTTTATGAGAGAGAGGAGAAAATCACACGTTCCTTAAAATATATTGATAGGAAAAGGAAACCTTTGATCCATCAATAACAAACATTGTCCTGTCGCACCATGACAAACTTTATCACTAAATTTAGAATCTTTCCAAAGTTTCTTCACAGCCTCACCTGGGTTGATGGTGGGGTTCACTACAGAGAGTGCATTTAATGAAAGAGAATATATATATATATATATATATATATATATTTTTTTTTTTGTTTTTTTATTTTTTTTTGGTGAAGTCATCACCTGAGATTGACGAATGTAGAATTTTGAAAATTTGATTAGTGTGGTGGAGCGTCATGGTCCATTCCCTTGCTTGACCTATGACCTTCGCGATATGTCCCAGCCAGGGTGGACCTTTTTTGACTCCACAACAGTAAGGTATAGGACCTCTGTCCTCATCATTTCAGTAAGGTTTTATACACTTAATATGACAGTATTTAACATTTCCAGGACGAGGCTATGAGATCTTATCAAAAGAAGAGAGTTGCATTTTGGGACAAGACAACTGTAAATATTAACAAAAATGATATAGGAACTCAGGTGACTTGAATCCTCGTACTCACGAAAAATGATCCTTCCTCACAGATCATGGGAAGAGATATGGACCGTCTATCAAATAGATAAGTCTGAAAAATAGAATAAACATCAGAATTACATGGAAGTTAAGACCATTGTGTGTATTTAGGTATAGACATCTTTTATTTGTTTTCATTTTTCATTCTTTATTTTTATCTGTTTATTCAATTTTAATTCTGTCTCCATTCATCTGTAAAAAAACGATGAAATATTTTTATTTGGTGTCACATTTCTTTAACTTTAAGGATTTATTACAGTTCCCTTAAAAAAAAAATATTAGTCATTTTCGAAATTTGTCCTTTTCGAAATTTGAATTTATAAATATTATTAAAGTCTTCATAATATTATTATTATTATTACCCTGATAAAATGTTTAATATGGAGGTCATATGAACCTCATACAAAAATGAAAAGGATAGATTGTTAGATATGAATTATTATACATAATTCTATGTTTGTGTATGAAGCCCATATGACCATATAAGGATATATATATATGAACTGAACTTACAGTGTATGAGACCACATTTTGGTCGGATACTGTAGGGTCAGGCTAAAGATTACAGGTCATAGTAACTTTGTTGCCATGATATAATCATGTTTTGATATACTGTGATACTATGATATAAGTCACTAGTGGTGGAATATTACAAGCACTACGTGGCACTTTCTTCCTGTTATTTCCTTGTTATGATATGGGAACGAATCAATGAGTTCCTACTACTTCCTTGTTATGATATGGGAACGAATCAATGAGTCCCACGAAGATCTTACTGTCATAACTGTATGTCTTTATATACTGAATGTAACTTCCATTTTGGGAGAGAGAATGCTCGACCTGCCACTAGTGGTGGAGAGAGATTTAGAAACGCTGCCACCAGGATGGTATGCTCACTGTCTGTCTTCTTTGTCTGTCTCTCCTCAATACAGCAATCTAAGATCAGTCCTTTGGCTCGTCTCTTCTTATTTTAACTATGGATTTAGAGATCCATAATTTATTTATTAGTCTCCCTACTCTTCCATTCCTTAGGTTGGACACGACTTTTGACATGACCCTGTTCCTACGCTTTGACACATTTCTTTCTATTTCTCCCCAAAGCAAGCAGCTCGGTGGTAAAACGTCAGCACCAGGGGTCATCACCGTGCTGGCTTATGGTGGACATTTTTGTCAAAATCTTTGCCACAGGCATACACAATTAGTGGACAATATTACTAAACACAAAGAGTTATAGCCCTGAATAACCACCAGTAAGACTCCCTAATCGGGAGATAAGCGACCGTAGGTCACTTATCTCCACAAATAGGGCAAAAATGTGTTTTGCCAAAATCTTCCTGATCCATGTTGATTACATGAGTGTAGACATACTGTGTAGTGATTTTCGTGATTTTAGGGCCAAATCTGTAGGAGCAGTGTCCAAAAATGTGTTTTTAAAAATCGGCCTGGAGGTGGCGCTATATGGGAGAGATTCATGTTGATGGGATGAGTGTAGACATACTGTGTACCGATTTGCGTGATTTTAGGGCAAAAATTGTAGGAGCAGTGTCCAAAAATGTGTTTTGCAAGAATCTGCCTCATGGTGGCGCTAGATTCAGATTCAGATTCAGATTCAGATTCCTTTATTTACCATTGTGTATCACACATAGGAATTTGCTTTGGTAACATACCAGTGTGCATTCAATATTTTTTCACAGATAACATGAAAAACAACAAACACAAAACAACACCGTGCAGAAATAAATAATAAATAATATAAATAAAGTGCAGTAGTGTTCAATAGTGCAACATATTGCTGATGTCCCTAAGGGGCAAGGGAAAAAGGGAAACCAGCGTCATCCAGCAGCCTGGCAGCTGAGGGGAAAAAACTGTTTTTGTGGCGCTCTGTCTTGGCCCCTAGGTGCCGCATCCTTCTCCCAGAGGGGAGCAGGGTGAGGAGGCCGTGACCAGGGTGGGAGGGGTCGGCCATGATCTTTCTTGCCCTCCTCAGCGCCCTGGAGTCGTGCAGGGACTTGAGGGAGGGCAGGGGACGGCCAATCACCCTCTCTGCAGAGCGTATCACCCGCTGCAGCTTGACCAGGTCTTTTGCGCATGCAGCGGGGAACCAAGTGATGATAGAGTGAGTGAGGATGGACTCTATGATGGCCGTGTAGAACTGAGGGCCATGTGAGAAATGAGGGGTGGGGTCTCCGCGCCGGCAAGGCGGACGAATAGGTACCGGCCCCGGATGTCCCGGTCGCTCCTAGCCGGAGTTACGGCATTTTATGTGAGCTGCAGTGTAGGGGGTCCTCCACTGGGGGCGCCACCACTTTTGCATCCGTTCTGGAGCACCAGGAGTGGGTGGTCCCCGGGAATTCCCCGTGAGCAGCCCCGTTGGGGTGGTGATTTGGTCAGTTTAGCACATTTGGTCATTTTTTACATCTGGGGGTCCCCCAGGGACCTGGGGGTCCCTGGAGCTCCGGGGGTCCTTGGAGGTTGTAGTTTGGCAGGTAAGGAACGTGTGTGCAAAATGTGGCATGGATCGGGGCAACGGTTGCGGAGATATGAGCAGGGCAAGAGTGTGAATAACCATAACAGACCTGTAACTCTGAGAGAGTACAAACGGTAGGTTCCGTACGGAACCATTGTTTACTTAGATATGGAAGGATGACCTCCCACTTGGGTAATGACGCCCCCTGGCGATCATTCAGAGAAACTACTTCAGCTCCCGTACTAACGTAGGTAGGAAGGGCCTGTCACTCAAACCGGAGTGACCCGCCTCCAGGCTATATAAGCCCCCGGAGGCGGAAGTAACATCCTCTTAATACCACTCTCTGCCACATTCAGTGAAACAGAGGGGCATTACGTGGGAGGTCATCCTTCCATATCTAAGTAAACAATGGTTCCGTACGGAACCTACCGTTTACTGTCAATATTCCAGGATGACCTCCCACTTGGGATTCTTAAACTCCCCTCTAAGCCACAACCTACTCTCATACCCCCACACACCCCTCATACGGGTGAGCACAGCCCAAACGGGCGTGACCCATCACCCAGAAGGTCCCAGGCCCACCGGACCTGGGTGTGAAGGCATGAGAAAATAAGGAGAGACCCTGACAGACCGAAGTCCGCCTCATTCAACTAAATGAAAAGGACAAGTCCGCCTTATAAGTAAGACACACTATATAAGGAAAACACAGGGTCCCCCCCAAAATACCCCAGGTGGCTACATGCCCACCTGTGGGAGGGGAAGATCCGACTCCTCTATGACGTAGAGGAGGCAACTGCACCCAGAACCGAATGCGCTAGCGAAGAGGATTCGATATCCAGGTGATAGTAGGCTGCAAAGGTAGAAGGCGAAGACCAATTCGCCGAAACACAAATCTCCTGAACGGAGACTCCCTTTGCCAGTGCCCACGAAGTAGCCACACCTCTAGTGCTATGGGCTTTAAGTGCCGCCGGCACTTCCACACCCGCACTAGAGTAAGCCAGCCTAATAGCATCCACAATCCACCTCGAAAGAGTGGGTCTAGACACCGGCTTTCTGACAAGAACATTGCCCATTTCCACGAAGAGCTGAGAAGAAGCTCTAGAACCAGCAGTCCTGTCACAGTAGGCCTTCAATGCCCTGACAGGACAAAGGCAATTCAGCCGTTCATCCTCCACCGAGACAAACGGAGGAGGATGAAAAGCCAGAAGAACAACAGGCTCCTTAGGAACCACCATGTTCTTAGGAACAAACTTAAGATGAGGCTTGAGCAACACCTTGAGATCATTGTTCATAAACTGCATGCACTCCGCAGACACCGAGAGAGCTTGCAGGTCACCAACTCTTTTAGCCGTGGCCAAAGCCAGCAAAAGAGCCGTCTTGAAACTCAAAAGTTTCAAAGGCATCCCTACAAGCGGCTCAAAGGGAGCCCGACATAGGCCCCCTAGAACCACCTGCAGATCCCAAACTGGGAACAAAGACCTAGTCACCGGCCTCAAACGTTCAACTCCTTGCATGAACTTGATGACCTCCGGGACTTTAGAAGGTGCCTTGCCCGCCACCCCCAGGTGACAGGCATTAATAGCCGCCAAATACCCCCTAAGGGTAGAAAATGCAAGACCACTTCTCAAGCGGTCCTGCATAAATTCCAGAATTTCCTGGGCTGACGCCACATGGGCCACCACCGGTGGAACACGCGACTCACACCAGTCCTCAAAGGCATTCCACCTTCCATCATAAGACGCCCTCGTAGAAGGCGCCTTAGCACTCTGAATGGTAGCAACCACTTCAGAAGAAAAACCAGCCGCCAGCAGGTTTAACCTTTCACGTGCCAAACCCACAGGTCTAGGACCTGCAGGTCTTGGTGGAAGATCTCCCCCCTGGCCTGACTCAACAGATCCCTGCACTGAGGCAGCTGCCAACCCGGTTCGCAAAGGAGAGGGGCGATCGCCGACCTCCACGTGCCCTTGTAGGGAGCCACCAGGAGCATCTCCAGACCGAACCTCCTGACTCTCTCCAGAGTGGGTCGGATTAAGTCGAAGGGGGGAAACGCGTACAGTAGACCTCTCGGCCACGTGTGCGCTAAGGCGTCCAACCCCAAGGGAGGACTGCCCTTCACCGCGAAGAACAACGGACACTTCGTATTCTCCGCTGACGCAAACAGGTCCGCCACTGGCTGACCGAACTTGCGAAAAATCTGGCTCGCCACCCTGGGGTGGAGAGACCAATCCTCGTAGCGAGAACCTCCCCTGGACAGGAGATCTGCTCCGCTGTTGAGGAGACCTGGGACGTGTAAGGCCCTGATCGACTTGAGGCGCGACAAGCACCAAACCGTCAATTCTCGAGCCAGACGGTCCAGTGGCAACGACGACAGGCCCCCCTGTTTGTTGACATAAAACATGGCCGTCGTATTGTCTGTCCTGACCAGGACGTGACAATGCAAAATCCAAGGCTCGAAATGCTTGAGCGCCAGGAGTATAGCCATCAACTCCAAATAGTTGATGTGACGACCCCTCATCTCCAGAGGCCAAAGCCCCTGCGCTGTGCGCCCCTCGAAAGTGGCTCCCCATCCACTGAGACTGGCGTCTGTCGTGATCGACTTGCGGGAAACCACCTCGCCAATCGAGACTCCGCTGGTGAGGAACCCCTCCACCAGCCACGGAGACAGGGCGATCGCGCAGGAAGGGGAAACCGTAACCTTCTTGTACTTCAAGGAGGGCGGGATCCCGAGGGATAACATCCATCTTTGAAAAGGTCTCATATGAAACCTGCCCAAACGCAACAGATGTACTGCGGAAGCCATCATTCCCGTCAGTACCATGCAACTCCTGTAAGTGACCTCCTGGCCCACTTGAAAGGAGTCGAGACATTCCCGAAACCTGTCCACCCTCTCCTCTGAGAGACGGGCCGACATGTCGGATGAGTCCAGAAGGACCCCAATGAATGTAAGACGACTTGCTGGAGTCAGCATGCTCTTGCCGTGGTTGACTATGAAACCTAAGGCCTTCAGGTGAGCCAAAACCACTTGTGTGTGACGCGCCACTTCGTGGGCGGAGCTCGCTGAAATCATCCCATCGTCGATGTACGTCGCCAACCTGACGCCCTGCTGTCTCAGCGGGGCGATGGCTGCTTCGGTCACTTTCACGAAAACCCTCGGGCTCAGTGACAGACCGAAAGGGAGTACTGTATACTCGTACAGGCGACCCTCGAAGGCGAACCGTAGGAATTTCCTGTGTGGGGGATAAATCTGGACGTGCTGATAAGCATCCTTCAGATCCACTGAACAGTGGAAATCCCCTTGCCTGACCGACCGTAACATGGTGGGTACAGTTAGCATCCTGAAAACGTATTTCTTCAGGTACACGTTTAGTGCCTTTAGGTCCAGGATGGGACGTAGCCCCCCCCCCTTTTTGGGCACCAGGAAATAACGGCTCCAAAATCCCATGCGGGATTGGGTCCTGTCCAGCTCCACTATAGCACCCTTGCTTAGCAAGGAGCTGATCTCTTCTCTCAAAAGATTTGCTTTTAAACCACGCGCCCTGGTATGAATAACCCTGCTCGAAAGCGGGGGTATGTCTGCGAACTGTAACCTGTAACCCCTGGTTATCGTTCGAAATACCCAATGGCTCGGGTTGCATAACTTCCACTGGCGCGCGCAGCGTGCTAGCGTGTTTTGAGCGAGAGAAACCCCACCACTGTGCTTCCGTGACGGCGGAGCTTTTTGGCGGCCGGACCGGAAGTGGGGAACCTGCGTATCCGTATCCGGAACACCCGGATGCGGAGCGCAGGGGTTCAATAGGCCGCAAGGCGGGAACACCTTCTGATTGTACCGCTTGACTAGCGGAGCTTTTTTGCGGCCGGACCGGAAGCGGGGAGCTAGCGAATCCGTATCCGGTGAAACCGGAAGCGTTCGGTTTTCGCTCGATAGAGCAACAGGAAGAGCAAAGCGATTCGACTGATAAACAGACTCGCCCACAACTAAAGCATTCTCCCCTGACAGGAGAGGAACTTTTACGTTTAATACCTGCTCTAAGGCCTTTATGCTTGTCCCTTGACCCGGGCTCATAGTAGGCCGACAGAATTTCTGACTCAAAGTTAAATTCATAGCATCGCTCACGCGAGGGAAAATCCACTCGCGCGCATGAGGAACCACATAATTGTTTGACGTTAACATTACTGGTTGCTGATAAAACCTGTGACTGATTAAAGAGTCCTGACGGGACTTCATCATTCTTACAGGAGGCATGCATAAAGGAGTCATATTGTCGACGCGAGGGATATCCCACTCGCGCGCTTGAGGAACCACATAATTGTTTGACAATAACATTACTGGTTGCTGATAAAACCTGTGATTGATTATCGAGTCCTGACAGGACTTCATCATTACTACAGGAGGCATGCACGATGGGGTCGTCTGTGCTAGTGCGAGAGAGTTGGACAGAGACAGACTTTGCTCTTTCAACATATTTATTGCCGACACAGGAGGCATCAAATTCAACATTTTCATTTCCCCGACACGGGGTACAGAAAAACACCCTCGTTTGGGGGGAGGGGGACCGAGAGACACCTCGGACCCCCGCCCCAGCACAATCCCCCTCTTCCGAGTGTCATTTGCGCTGTCCCCTACCGCGGCCACCGCGGTAGGAAGACTGCTGCCTGCCATCCTTGGACGGGCGGCGCGGCTGAGCGCGCTCGGGAACCACAACCTTGCTGCGGGGCCTGTCAGGCGCCCTGGCTGCAGAGGCTCCCCTGGAGGAAGACGAGTGCTTCTTAAAAGAAGCAGAGCGGCCCCTTTCCTTGACGCGGGAGGAGCGGGACGCCCTCCTAGCTTGCTGCGGTTCTTCCTGTGGCACTGTGGTGGACTCGACAATGTCCTTAGCAGCCTTAAAGAACGTGACTCTGCCCTGCAGCAGCTCCAAACCGCCGCCCATGAGGGTGGTGGGACTGTTCTCCATGTTGATGAGGGATTTATACATCTCCCCGCGAGGACCCAGAGGCTTCTCGCCCACGTCCCTCTTAGGCTCGAGGTCGACATAGTCGAGCCAGCGGGCTCTCTCAGCTTGGAGGTTATAATCCATGGACCTGCCCATCCACTTGACCGCATGCCAATTGACCTTCAGCATGATGTCGAATAGGGTGTTTAGCTCCGCAGTGTGCTCCCCCGTGGGCAGACCTTTGACCAGGTCTTTGGTGGAAGCTAGCAAGAGCTGGATAAGATTAAGGTCCTTAGCAGCCAGAGCAGCGGACCGGTAGGCGTTACGAGCCCTGTCCGACTGCATCTTGTCCTCCAGGACAGTGAACCCCGGCGGGTTGGTGCCGACGGGGCCGACAAACGGCCCGTTTTTAGCCGTGCCCACATCCTTGTACTGGGGTCTGACGGAACCCAGAAAGGATTGTGCCAACAGGTGGTCCAGGTTAGGGCAGGTGGACATGCCTGCCTCCGCACCGCCAACCACATCCAACACAGAAAAAGGCAGCTTCCTGGGGTCTTTGTGTGTCTTCCATGAGGAATGGAGGGCCTTGGTGAATCCTTTCACCAGCGGCAGCCTGGAGAGGACATACGGGGCGGGAACCGAAGGCTCCTGCCCGGGCATTTCGTCATCATCCTCGGCCTCTTCAGAGGGGAGAGGAGGTGGTAACTCCTCTCCAACTCTGGCAAGAGCTCTCATGTAGACCGTGAGATGATCCAGCATTTCTGCTGCAGAATCGACGTCCTCTGCTCCCGCTTCACCCGCTTGACTGGCGGGTGGAGGGGCAGTGGTGCCTGAGGAGGACTGGGAGCTCCCTGCGGCGTCCAGTTGACGTGCTGGAGCCGCAGGGGCATTACCTTTCACTGTGACCGAGAGTCGAGAACCACCGTCCTCGACGGAGTCCTCCTCCTCCTCGGCCGTGTATCCAGAGTATTCAGAACCAGAACCCTCGCTCTGACAGGAGCTCAGGTCCGACTCGCGCCTGAAAGTCTGGACTGTTTTGGTGATGCTCACGTTGAGGGGAATGTCCCCGACGGTCACATCCGAGCGTTTCTTTTTGGGCACCGCGCCCGAAGGGGAAAAGGCTACCGGAGGGATGTTAGCCTTCTTGGTCGCCTTCTTAGCGGCGACTTCACCAGACCCGCCAGCTCCAGTGACAGTGGAGCTAGCTGCGGTCGGTTGCGCGGCAGGCGGTGTCTCATGTAGCACGGCGCCATCTTGACTTGGAATGGCGCGCTGTTTGCCAAACGGATCTCCGGAAGGCAGCGCCGCACCTTGACCAACGGTGCGGGCCGCCTGGGGAAGGAAAGACTGGGCTGTGGGGTTGAGAGCAGTGGACCCACCTGGTGGAGCGCAGGCCCCGAGGCCTGCCCTGGCTAGGTAGAACCGGTGTACCAGTACATCGTGGTCGTAGGCCACGCAGAAGTCACAGAAGGGTCCTGCTCTCCCCTGAGGACTCAGTGCAGAGAAGGCGTGTGCAACGCCCATGCAGCCGACACAGAGAGGGTGAAGATCCTGTCCGTCGATGAGTCCTGGACAGCCTGGACATTGCCTCGGCAGGAAGGCCAGAGGATCCATGGCGAAGCAATGTAGCTAGAGTTAACAAGAAGCAGACGAGCTAACAAGCTAACGGCTAAAGCTAGGCCACGCTTGATTCGGGCAGGGCCTGAACAAGCGGTAAGCAGTGTAGCTAACGTTAACAAAGAGCAGACGAGCTAACAAGCTAACGGCTAATGCTATGCCACGCTTGCTTCGGCGGAGGCCTGAACAAGCAGTAATAATCCTTTGTTATAGAAGGAAATAACCGTCGTTTTAGGACGGGACAAGAATAAGTATTCTTAAGTACGGGTTAATTCAACACTCGCCGGTGGGCGACTCCAATGCCACCGCTTTAGGCTAATGCGCGAAGAATAATAATACAAAGGCTGAGTTTCAACTTATCTGAATGTGATATCGCAGAGAGTGAAAAAGAGGATGTTACTTCCGCCTCCGGGGGCTTATATAGCCTGGAGGCGGGTCACTCCGGTTTGAGTGACAGGCCCTTCCTACCTACGTTAGTACGGGAGCTGAAGTAGTTTCTCTGAATGATCGCCAGGGGGCGTCATTACCCAAGTGGGAGGTCATCCTGGAATATTGACAGTAAACAGAAGAGTTATGGGGATCCTTGCAAATAAAATGTTTGTGAACCACTAGTACTATTGGCCATAGTGTCATATTAAATCAGAGTCATACATATTCTGAATAAAACCTGGAGTCTTGACATTACTGTCATTGGCTCTTATGATCAAAATAAAGAACATTATGATGGTGTGTAAAACTGAAAAAAGCCACGGAACAGACCAAGTCACTACTTGCAAGTCTTTGCCACGGACACCATTGTAGTGAGCGTTCCGACGGTGATGTCGCATGAAAAAACGTCTTCGCATGGAGCGGCAATCATTGCATTGCGACGTAGCCTGAACCGGGCAGTGCGGATGAGCTGTTATACGGGAGACATGGGTTCATATCCGGGTTAGATCAGTAATTGCATAAAGTTTAAGTAAAAGTAGCAATGTAGAAATGCCAGCATTTTACTATACAAACCTCAGTAGACGTAGCCACATTGTAACATGTTCTGTTCACTCTGCGTGTTAACATTGCCAAGATCTCCCCGATCACGGCTTGCAGGAGGAACGGCTCCAAGAAAATAAACATTCCAGTTTTCCTGAAGAGAAGAGTAGTATACTGTAGATCGCCCATCATTCACCTCCGCAGGTTGAACCGCGATCAAACCAGGGCGAGAGAGAGAGAGAGAGAGAGAGAGAGAGAGAGAGAGAGAAATGAGAGAAACAAAGACAGATAGGACAAGCCAAGATTGGAGAGGTTCCAAGCGTCGGGAATGATTGTTTGATTCAATTTGACAAAGATTCCTGCAGGATGCCAGTGTGTGGAACATAAACCAGAGCCCGTACTGATATGTTCCCTGTCTGTCTGTCTGTCTGTCTGTCTGTCTGTCTGCATGGCTCCGTGTTGTCCTGCTTGGCCTCTGCAGTGCAGTGTGGGACGTCGGCAGAGCTGCGCTACAAAATGTGTTCCCCATTACAATGCGCTGTCAGAGGCCCGGGGGGTTAAGATAGAGCAGATGTCTCAGTTATGAGATTATGAGGTCTCCAGTTAGGGTGTGAAAATCCGTACAATTCACACTTTCTGCATCGCGGTGTTTACATCTTCTGCGTGCAGTTGTGGAAGAAGCGCTCAGATCTTGGACTTAAGTGAAAGTAACAGTACCTATAGTGTAAAAATACTTGAATGCATTCAAAGGGTCACTTATATCAAAGTACAAAAACATTAACATAAAAAATGTATACTTCCAAGAGTAAACATATTCATTATGCAGAAGGTCCATCTCAGAATCGTGTCATGTTATTGGATTATAATTAGGCCTATTGATCGCTTATGCCTTATTTTAAACGTAGACTGTTCGAAAAGAGCACAGCTCTCAAAAAGTACAGCTCACAAGCAAATATACAATCACGCTGTCCCAGGCCTGAAAATAAACATTGCTATGAATCAAAATACTGACCTCGCGTCACCAGGCTTTCCACATGGAGGAAAAACACAAATCTGCCGTTCTGAATGAATGAATAATCCTTTTGTCTTTTCTGCTGGGCAGATCAGAGCTGTACAGTTCAGTTAAGTGAAATCAGCCTCCTTTCAAATAATAAACATAACAAATACAACAAAAACAGCCTCTGACTCAAAAAAATACTCTTTTTTGACACAAATTATGCTTACAGATCCCACAATGTTTACGTGTTGTACGTGAGAAGCTTCTTCAACATTCAAACTGTGTTAGTAGGCCTATGTAAAAGAAATTAACTCATTTAATTTGCTTGTTCCTGGCTTTTAATGAAGGCTGAATTGCGGGCCTTTTCTTTGGACCTGGACAGATATAAGGTACTGTATATTTTCAACAAACTTTTGGGTCACTCAATGCAAGTGGTAGTAGTAACTCCTTAGCTTTAATCCCCTTCTTTCATATGAAATGAAACACATGGGGATCATGTGGATCGCATAAGATCCACATGGGAAGGGTGTGTTCATGTGTCAGAGATGTCAGTCGATGACATCAGTCATATGGTGTCAGTCACCTATGACATAAAGAGACAAATGACTGAATGTGGGCAAGGTTTCACTCTCAGGCTGATTCACAGGCATATGCGCACGCATACAGTGGCAGTGGCTTAGGGGTAGAGTGCCCATCATTAGAACACAGAGGGTTCCCGAAGGGTTCCCAGTTCGATCCCAGGCTCCCCCAGAGTTAGCGTTGAAGAGTCCTTGAGCAAGACTCTGAACCCCTAGTTGCTCCCGGTGAGCAAGTTGGTGCCTTGCATGGTTTCCTCTGTGTATGTATACATGTGTGAGTGAATGGGTGAATGTAATGCACAATCTCTGTAAAAGCGCCTTGGATAAACGAAATATCGTTTTTAACTTTAAAAATCGAAGTATATCGAAATGAAAACAGCTAAAATCGAATCGTATTGTTTTATTTTGTATCGTATCGAATCGGCAGTGCAAAGAATCGATTAAATCGATACTACCTACTTGTGCATTGTATTTAGCATTTTTAAAAAGAAAAAATGAAAAGGAGGGGTTTAATTACTTTTCCTTTCCATATAGTTACACTGGTGGTCTATCGATAAATGTGTGTAATGGGTTCATGTCAAGGTGCAGGTTTGTCAATATACAATGTCCATGCATTTGGCAAATAATCACTGTGTTTACTTATTTATATCCATAATAATACATGTTTATTGTCATACCTCCAGACAAGGTCCCCCTATGGGATAACAGCGCCATCTGGCGGTGCAACAGAGTAAAACTCATCTACTCCCGTACGAAAAATGTCATTTGTCGGAAGGGCTGTCAATCACAAACGAGGGCACCGCCCCCGAGTGTATATAAGCCCCCTGGGCTATCATGACTTCCTCTTCCGCACCTCTGCTAACCTGCAACTAGAGTGTCGCGAACTCAGCCATATAAGTATTAATTCTGTAAAGTTTAGCCTAAAGCGACGGCTAGGAAGTCGGCCACTGGCCTTTATAGAATATCTCCCGTACGTTTCTCTTCTATATTCTTCCTACAGTTCGGTGTTTTTCTTCGCTTTCGTCTTTGAGTCTTTTACTTCTTCTCTGTACGTTCTGCCACGTGTTTCCCTGCCCTAGCTTAGCTTCGCTTAGCTTCGGTTAGCTCACGATGGCGGCTCGTCGGCCCACAGTTAGCAGCCTGCTAGCCAGGGTACCGAAGAAGTGCGGCCTTCCCAGCTGCAAAGGGCTCATCGCCAATGAAGATACTCACCCGTTCTGCATTGTCTGCATGGGGGTAGGACACGCCTTGGCCTCTCTGTCCCCTCCGGCCCCGGCCACGGGGGTGAACTGTACTGACTGCCTCCAGTATGATGTTCCAGCCCTCGAGGCCCGCTGTGAGATCGCTGGCGCTGGCTACGGCCTTCACACCACGGTCTCCGCCGGATCCCTCCCAGACACCTCTCCTCGTGTGCCGGACAGCGCTGTACGCCACAGCGCTGCTTCTCGCCACGTGGTTAGGCCTCCAGCGGCCTCGCCCTCAGCTAGCTTCGGTAGCCCCGAGGCTAGCGGGTCTGCTGCCCCTGCTACCCCTGCTGTTTCTCCGACGGGCTCGACTGGCGTGCCCAAGAAGAGAACATGCAAGACCGCCCACGTTGCTCCACCGCCAGCTGCAACCTTGGCCGTCCCCTTCAAAGAATTCCACCCTCTAGTCGTCGGTGACATTCCTCTCTCCTTCTCCGTCCCCCAGCTCCGGGCCATGCGGCCACCTAGCCCCGTCTCCTGGCATGCTAGCGACGGAGACGAACCGGAGCAAGAGGACTACGACATGGACGAGGTGGACACGGAGGGTGAGTACTCGGAGGAAGAAGAGTCCACGCTCCCCTCCGGCCAGGGCGGAGGCGCGGCCAGGGTGGTTCCTCATGCCGAGGCTTCCACCTCCGCCGCGTCCTCCCCAGCCCCTTCTGCCTCTCTCCCCCCTTCCATGCCGGCTGGGGCGAGAGGGGCAGAGGCACAAGACCCAGACTCCATCCCCATGGACGAGCTCTCGGTGCTGGAACGTGCTACCATCCGTTGCGGCCTGGAGCTGCCGCTCGGAGACGCGCCACTCGGACCACGGGCTAGAGTTCCCCTCCTTGGCCAGGATGTGGAAGCCTCTCCCCCGCCACGAATGGAAAAGCTCCCACTGGTCCCAGGCTTTGCAGAGGCCCTGCATTCGACCTGGACTACACACAAGGACCCCCCCAAGCTCCCCTTCTTGGTCGACTGCCGCGACGCAGAGAAGGCGGGAATCCCCTTGTGCCCTCCCATGGACAAACTGATGGCTCAGTCCCTCGTCGGGAGCCTCAAGCCAGGTCATGAGCGGACCGGTCCTGGAGGCCGCAATCCCTTCAACTTGTCCGTGGGGAAGAAGCCTCCTGGTTTTGCCATCCCCTACGACGACAAGCAGTCGTCCAGGGTCAGGAACTCTTACAGAGCCTCCGCGCTGGCAGCCAGGATGATGAACGCCACCCAGCTGCTGCTCTCCTCCACCAGGCGCCTCCTTAGCGAGATGCGGGAGGTGCCTGACGAGACGGTGGAGGAGGTGCACAAGTCGCTGCGCATGCTGATGGACCTGAATGTCCACGCCATCGAGTGGCTTGGACACGGTATGGATTACTGCATCCAGGCGGAACGTGCCAGGTGGCTTGAAAAGGTAAAGTGTCCTGGCAGTTCCGGAGAGGAGACCGAGAAGGTCCTGCAAGACCTCCCCGGCCACCCTACCTCCCTCATGGGCGGTGGACTGGAGCTTCTCCGCCAGGAGGTGGCGGATAAGAAGATCACTCTGGAACTCCTGGAGGCCACGACGGACCCCCAGGCACCCAGAAAGGAAAAGAGGCAGGGACGAAGCAAGGCCCCTGGTCAGGCTGACAGGGGGCGCTCTTCCTCCAAGCAGGGGAAACAAAACAATCCCCCTAGGACCCCCTCTTCTTCCTCCGCGGGACCCCCTCGCACTGCAGCGGGGGCTCAGGCCCGCTCTCAATCCCGCCACCCTCCCAGGCACGGGATACCGGCTGGCACCCACAAGGCCCGTGGGAAGCCACCGCGAAAGTGACACTGGACTCAGGCGGGGTCCCCCTGATCATTCAGGGGACCCCCCCTCTCAAGCGCAAGCGAGTGAAATGTATGAACAATTTTTCTTATGCCAAGAAAATGTCATTGTCTCCTCCTCTGTGCTCTCCTCCAGTGCCTGTATTAAAAAGTGTGTTGATAAAACAATGCCTGTTTCTTTCAAACCCACCTGCTTTAGTACAGACGACCCCATTTTGCATGAATTTAGCCAGTGTAGAGAAGTCCAGGCTGGAATTTCTTTCCACTCAGAAAATATCGCTTCCTCCAGTCACGCAGACAGGTTACAAGCAGAATATTTCTCTTTGCAAAATGTTCCCAGACAAGCTAATTCCTATTCACAATGGTATGGTTTCACTAGTGTGCAATACCCCTCTGTCTCCACCGAGCGGCACTGTTATGCCGACTCTAGTTCAGGACAGGAGTTTGGTCTTAGCGTCAGGGAAGAAGCCAACACATATCACCCGGGGTCGGCCTCGTCTTCCCGTAAGGAAGCATATAAAGGCCTTAGCACAGGTTGTAAACGTAAATACAATTCCCCGAGCCGGGGATTATGTTACTTATGCGATGAACCCTGTCCCCCGGGCTCCACGCTATGTGCCGCCTGTATTTTTAACAAGCGAGGCTTCTCGGAGGTCACGTGTCCGTCTCCCACCGGATACGGAAATAAGCGTACCGGAAACGGAAACGCTCTTTCCGCCGGTGTCTCCGCGCCTTCCGGCCCGGCGTCTAGCGGATACGGAAACGTGCCCGGATACGGAACCTCTCGGTCCCGTCCTTCCTCTCCCTCCCGGCCCAGTAGTCCCGCTCAGGCGGTACAACCCCAAGGCTTCTCCGTTGCTCAGCAACACGTTAGCACAGTGTGCAGAGCAATGGAAGCGTTGCAATCCGAATCACTGGGTGTTTCGGACGGTGACACGGGGCTACAGACTACAGTTCGCGGAAATACCCTCCCTATCCAGCAAGGTTATTTACACTCGAGCCCGCGGCTTGAAAGCGGATGCCTTGAGGGAGGAGATAAGCTCACTATTGCGCAAGGGCGCTATAGTGGAGTTATCACGCGACCAGAGCCGTTTAGGCTTCTGGAGCCGTTATTTTCTGGTTCAGAAAAAAGGAGGGGGGCTGCGTCCGATTATGGACTTACGTGCTCTGAACAAGCACTTGAAAAAGTTCAAATTCAGGATGCTGACGTCAGAGTCACTGATGAAATCAGTGAGACAGGGGGATTTCCACTGTTCAGTGGATCTGAGGGACGCTTATCAGCACATCCTCATTTATCCCCCACACAGGAAGTTCCTGCGGTTCGCCTTCGAGGGGCGCCTGTACGAGTACACGGTCCTCCCTTTCGGTCTTTCCCTGAGCCCTCGGGTTTTCGTGAAAGTGACCGAGGCAGCCATTGCTCCACTGAGGCATCAGGGAGTCAGGCTGGCGAACTACATAGACGATTGGATGATTTCCGCCGCCTCCTGCTCAGAAGCGGCGCGCCATACCAATCTGGTGTTGTCACACCTGAAGGCCTTGGGTTTCAACGTCAATTTTGGCAAAAGCATGTTGTCACCCTCCCAGCAGATTTCCTTTATAGGAATATCTCTGGACTCGGCCACAATGTCCGCCCGCCTCTCCCAGGAGAGGGTGGACAGGTTTCTGACTTGTCTCAGCTCCTTCCGACTGAACCAGGTGGTCAGGTACAAGGAGTGCATGAAGTTGGCTGGGCTGATGGCATCAGCGGTGCAACTTCTGCGTCTGGGCAGGTTTCATATGAGACCTTTCCAGCGGTGGTCACTGGCGCTCAGGATTCCTTCCCTGCAAGGGTACAGGAAGGTGACAGTCAGCCAGGTCTGCATGGACGCTCTGGTCCCATGGAGGGACCAGGCGTTGTTGACGAGTGGGGTCTCCATGGGCGAGGTGGTGTCACGCAAGGTGATCACCACAGACGCCAGCCGCTCGGGGTGGGGCGCCACCCACGAGGGGCGTTCGGCCAGGGGTCTTTGGACCCCGGCCATGTTGGAGCGCCACATCAATTATCTGGAGTTAATGGCGATCTACTTGGCGCTCAAGCATTTCGAGCCATTTCTTCAGGGTTGTCATGTTCTGGTCAGGACGGACAACACGGCGGCCCTGTATTATCTCAACAAACAGGGTGGCCTCGCCTCGCGCGTGCTGGATCAGCTGGCGCGCGAGATGACCCTCTGGTGCTTGCCTCGTCTGAGGTCCATCAGAGCCTCCCATGTCCCGGGCCTTCAGAACGGCGGCGCCGATCTGTTGTCCAGGGGGGAGCCTCGTTACGAGGATTGGTCTCTCCACCCTGCGGTGGTGAGGCAGATTTTCTCCAGGTTCGGTCAACCTCGAGTCGATCTCTTTGCCTCCCAGGAGAACGCGAAGTGTCCCCTTTACTTTTCAGTGAGGGGACCTTCTCCTCTGGGGACGGACGCGTTTGCTTACGAATGGCCACAAGGTCTTCTCTACGCGTTTCCACCCCTGGAACTGATCCTTCCCACTCTGGAGAGGATCAGATGTTCCAACCAGGAGGTTCTTCTGGTGACACCATCCAGGGGAGTGTGGAGGTCTCTGATCACCCCACTGCTCTCTCGACCCCCTTGGCGGCTCCCCTTGCACAGGGATCTGCTGCGCCAGGCAGGGGACGAGATCTTCCATCCAGACCCACGGGGCCTAGACCTGTGGGTTTGGCCCGTGAGAGGGAGAACCTGCTCGCAGCAGGCTTCTCACCGACGGTTGTAGCCACTATTCAGAGTGCTAGAGCCCCCTCTACTAGGGCTGTGTATGATGGAAGGTGGAATGCCTTTTTGGACTGGTGTGAGCTACAGGAGCCACCTGTGGTGGCTCATTTAGCTTCGGCCCAGAGGGTGTTAGATTTCCTGCAGGACCGCCTGGACCTTGGTCTGGCGTTCTCTACACTGGGGGGTTATTTAGCGGCTATTGATGCCTGCCACCTGGGGGTGGCAGGTAAAGGCCTTTCTAAAATCCCTGAGGTGGTCCAGTTCATGCATGGTGTTGACCATTTGAGACCTGTGACCAGAGCCTTGTTTCCTGTTTGGGATCTACAAGTGGTTCTTGAGGGCCTTTGCAAGGCTCCCTTTGAACCGATTGGGAGGACCTCTTTGAAACATTTAAGTTTCAAAACAGCTCTTTTGCTTGCCTTGTCTACGGCTAAGCGTGTGAGCGACCTTCATGCGCTCTCTGTGAGCCCTGATTGTATGAGGTTTCTCAATAATGACTCCAAGGTTCTTCTTAAACCTCATTTGAGTTTTATTCCTAAGAACCGAGTGGTCCCGAAGGAACCTGTTGTTTTGACGGCTTTCCATCCTCCTCCGTTTGCATCGGAGGAGGATAGGCGTCTTCATTGTCTTTGTCCAGTTAGGGCCCTGAAAGTCTACTGTGACAAGACGGTGGACAGCAGGTCTACTTCTCAGCTTTTCGTGGTCATGAATGCCCGTCAGCGAAAAGCGGTGTCCAAACCCACTCTGTCGAGATGGCTTGTGGATGCGATTAGGTTGGCTTACACCCGGTCTGGGTCTGAAGTGCCGGAAGCACTTAAGGCCCACAGTACTAGGGGTGTGTCTACCTCTTGGGCTTTGTCCAAAGGTGTCTCCATTGAGGAGATTTGTGCAGCGGCGAATTGGTCTTCGCCGTCCACCTTTGCGACCTACTATCACCTGGACGTTGCGCCTTCTGCTATGGCGCATACGGTTCTGGGTGCTGCTGTCCCTCCTACTATGTAGTGGGGCGGCTCTCTCCCCTTCCTGAGACAGCATGCTACTGTTTCTAGGATACATGGGGGGGGACCCTGAGTTTTCCCTTATATTACTGCAGTTTTATAAGGCGGACCTGTGTCTGCCCTTAGTGCATAAGGCAGGCCTCGGTCTGTCAGGGTCTCTTTTCTGTCTGAACACGCCCAGGCCCTGTGGGCCTGGGTCGGATCAGTCCTGGAAGGGGTCACGTCGGTTGACGAGACCTCCTTCCGGGTGTGGTCGGTGTGCACGACAGTCTTGTCGGTTCATGGCTTCTCGGGGAGTGTATGAGTCCCATAGGGGGACCTTGTCTGGAGGTATGACAATAAACGTATAGGTTCCGGACGGAACCATGTTTATTTAATACCGGAGGACAAGGTCCCCCGAATAAAGCCCCTCGGTTCGCTAGTTGCGGGCGCAGAGGTGCGGCTTTAGAGGAAGTCATGATAGCCCAGGGGGCTTATATACACTCGGGGGCGGTGCCCTCGTTTGTGATTGACAGCCCTTCCGACAAATGACATTTTTCGTACGGGAGTAGATTAGTTTTACTCTGTTGCACCGCCAGATGGCGCTGTTATCCCATAGGGGGACCTTGTCCTCCGGTATTAAATAAACATGGTTCCGTCCGGAACCTATACGTTTCCCTTAAAAACCTGCACTATCCACACCTTTCACACAGATTTAATTTCTTTGCTAAATAGTTACTATATCGATTTAAAATCATTGAATCGAATCGTATCGTATCGCCATGAATTAACCAATATCGTCCATGTATCGTATCGTCAACCATGTATCGTGATATGTATCGAATCGGTATTAAAATGTATCGCTACACCCTTACCATTTACCATTTTACACACACAAGCAAGCACGTAGACACTATTATTTCAACATTGTGGTGTTGCTACTTTTACTTAGGTAAAGAAGCTGGTTACTTCCTTCCTTCCACCACTGGTGAGTAGCTGCTGGCTGCTCTGTTTGGTGATGAGTCCTAAAAATAGAGTTATGTGGAAACCGCGCTCATCTCCACTGTTTGTCCAAGACGTGACACATGTCCTGATGTTGTGTTTGTTTATGTCTCTGTGTCTGTGTGTGTGTGTGTGTGTGTGTGTGTGTGTGTGTGTGTGTGTGTGTGTGTGTGTGTGTGTGTGTGTGTGTGTGTGTGTGTGTGTGTGTGTGTGTACGGTACGTGCACAAGCATGTTTATGCGTGTGCAAATTGTGTGTGAGTGATCTGTATGAGTACCCAAGATCCAGGCATGCGTGTGTGCGTGAACGACCGTGCATGAGCGTGCATGCGCATGAGCGTGCATGCACATGTGCGTGCGAGCAGGCCTTAACAGTAACTGTGGGTGTGTTTGGCTGGCCGTCACCAGAATGAGGCACCACATCCCATCCAAACGGCAGAACAGAGTTGACTCTTTATTATTCTAGTGATATCTGGAAGACAAACCCTGTCTAGTCCTGTTTACTCAGACCAGACTCACAGGAAGTCTGCAGCTAGGCTCTCTGGCGCGGTCTACCTGTTAGCCAACAGTGTGTCCGAACTGAGGCTCACGTCAGTACGAGATCCATCGTCAACCTTAAACCCACTTCCAGCCCTGTGCCTGCGTGACCTGCTTTGAGGTCTCACCACACGTCACATGGCGACGTGTTGTGCGTGCTCGCAACTCTGTGCATGTTATATTTACCTGTCAAATCTGAACCAATGAAAAGCATTAACAAAAGCATGTGGTTCAATAACCATATAAGATCAGGGTGACCCGACGTCCCAGTTTTGGCCGGGATTGTGCCGGTTTCAAGCGAGTCCCATCAAATATCTATAAAGCACTAATATGTCCCGGTTTTCAACATTCACTACAAAATTGTCCACGACTTTTATCGTGTTCTTTTGGTGTTTAAACATGTTCACCTATAACCAATCATAAAACATGAACAAATGCACTGCGTGTCTGAATTCAACGCTGAGGCTGTTTGTCAAACAGTCACTGCCTGCATATGCAACCCCTATGTACAGTATGGTGCATACATGTGCGCATGCGTGAACGTTGGGCGTGCATGTGCACGGCAAATGCGTGCAAAGCTTTAAGAGTCCCGGTTTTGAGGGGCTGGATATAATGTACAGTATGGTCACCC